>NC_083854.1:13077500-13367500 GCF_029169275.1 Apis cerana
CTCGCTGTAACACAACACACGATGTTCGCATGATGTGTGGTCACCGTTCGTTCGGGGAATAGGTTTGCCCGAGACTATCGAGACACTCACCAAGACAATACTTTGCTTTGGACGAGAATGAAAGTAAAAATAGGGGAGGGGGGGGATCCAAGAAACGAAAAATAATAGCATGAAAAAATACGAAAAATGCGATGATAAAAATGTAGTAAGAGAAGAGTTGCCATTTCAGAAGCATAAATAGAAACAAGAGAGAAAGGTTATATATATATATATTTATATATATATATATATATCTCGTTTCCAAAATGAAAATTGTCAGAAACGTGTTAAAGGGAGGGAGGGATAGGGATAAGGGGGGGGGAGAGACAAAACGTGCTGCTTAACGGTTAAACATATAAATGTAATTACTGAATTATTCAAAGAAGAATAGAAAAATACAAAAAAAAAAAAAAAAAAATTTAGGAAGCATTCTGTGCAAAGTGAAGAAACTCATTCATTCAGTTTTTTGTAGACGGTCGCTCATACGAGAGGATCAGATTTTTTTCGTCGTGGAGACGCTAGTAGTACACTGTTATCGTGGTACAGAAAGTGTAATGGGTCAAAAGTCGAAAAAAAAAAAAAAAAAAAAAGAAAAGGGGAAAAAAAAAAAAAACAAATTCGAAAATGAAAAAAAATCTGTATGAAGGTTTGTGCCACTCTACGTCATGTACATAAGAATTCGGTGTGAAAGAGTACGAGTGTATGATAATACGTAAGTAATAAGTATGTATGAGATATAGTGTGGTAGGGGAAGGAAATAAGATTTACATACAAATATGTGATGTGTATATACACACTATATATATACATACATATATATGGAAATATTGAGATATATTTGTAAATTCTGTTATTTGAATGCATTATAAATATTTTAACCTCCTGTAATGAAATATTTAATAAAAAACGTTACCAACCAATCCGTCTACACTTTTAGCCGGTGTGTTTAGGAATACGTGCGTCTTACTGAAATTGTACTTTCTTTATGTGCGATAGTACAAAGGAAAGCTGTGTAAATAAACACGCTTTTGTAGATTAATTACGATTATTTTGCGATGATTATTGATATTAACGATATCAAGTTTATAACTCTTTGAACAGTGACATTGTTTAATATGCACATAATTTCTTTATTTACATGCGATTATAAAAACAATGAAATATTTGTAAATAAATCAAAAAAAAAAAAAACTGGTTGAAGTATACTCTTAGACTATTCTGAAAATGTGATGAAAATCTAGCATTTAATTATAGATGCACCGTTTAATTTGTTTGTATAAACTAAATATAGTTTAAATTCATAATTCATAATTGAATAGTACAAGATACGCTGAGACTATTGTTTTAAAAGATGCATTGAAAAAAATTGTATAAAATGTTGCTTTTTTTTTATATATCTATGTTTCTCGAAACTTCTATACATATACATATACATATATATAATATAAATATATATATATTTATATTTATATTTATATTATATGTATATATATATATATTTATATATATATATATATATATACAATATTCACAAGCAGAAACGATTTCACGAAAGAGAGGATCTAATTGTAAAAGAGCTAAAAATCTTAAAGATTTAACAAAAAGATCCTGTACATTGCATCTATGGGAATGGATAATATATAACAATAACTGTATATTATGTGCTGTAGACAAAAATTATAGTAATTTGTAATACGAATGAATTGAAGCAAATAAAATAAATTAAATGTATTTTTTGATGTGGTTAAAAGTAAACTAATAAAATATTCCATACAGTATAATTATTAAATAACGAATAATTCAAATTGTTTTCGATAACCCACATCTGTTTTATCGTAAAAATAATATTTTTACGGTTTACGGTTTATTTATTTATGCAAATGAGGAGGATAATAAAAACTCGATACAATAACTTGTTACGGTAATTTAGTAATTTTTCTTTTTATTTAAAATTTATTTAATAATTTATTATCGAATAATACAAAAATATCGACAAAAAAAAAGTGGCTATAACTTATATGAATGTGTACCGTCGGATTTCTTTTTTTTTTTTTAGCAACCAAAAATTGCTAAATTGGACATTTTGAGTGCAATCGATCCACAGGACTTCCGTTATGTAAGAGTGTGCATGTATGGTAACATTACTTAGTGGCACAGATACCGCATTATGGTTTCATATAAAATATAATTTATTATTTATTTTGTGCTTATATATTAAAATGTCTTTAATATTTCGTATTCTGTAAAGATAATAAATGAATAATAGAAGAAATGAATAAATATATACATACTCGGAATTATGTCAATTTTCTATCAATAGAAAATATATATATATATATATTTATATTTAACATTTTTTTAGATAAACAGATTATTATTTGTATTCAAGATTCAAATCGTAATAAATGATTTGTATCTCGTCGTAACAAACGTATTAAACATATTTGTATCCATAACGCGTTATCGACATCTATACGGATGTAATGTGCTGTATCCAAGTTGATTAAATTATTATGCAATCTACATATGTCGTAACATAAAGATATCGATAAAAATATAAATTGTATATAAATAATCAACGAATTATTTTTTTTGTATGTACATACCTTTGTAGATTAATATTTATAATTAATATTTATAAATTTGTGTAACTGAATATATATTTTTATCCAAAAATTTCAAAATTCATTAAATATTTTGAATCGTGGGAAAAATGAAAAAAGAGTAATCTCGATACAAACTGCATTGGAACGAACGGTATCGTCGGTATTCTAGAGTTAACTTGATTTTGGCCAATAATATTTTTCTTCCTTTTTTCTTTACATATTTCGACATATGGGGAACAGTTTGAGACGATTCCTCCATCTAATCGATTTTTCTATTCTCTAGTAAACGATATAGTTGTACGAGATCACGATAGATCACGCAGTGCGGTAAAAAGTTATATACGAAATATATTTTCACACTTAACGATTTTACGGATTTTCATAAGCAGTGGAACTCTGTACATCGAAACTCTGGATCTCTAACTTTGTTCGGCACATATACCTTCTCTCCTCCCTCCTCCCTATACTACTTTCCATCCCGTTTTTAATTCTGTCCCGTGTAACGGTTCGATACATGCGATATACGCCCGATTCGATTATCGATTCGAGACGAATCTCTGGAGAAGAACGGTCGAAAGAGAAAGAAGAGTATCGTTTTTCTACGATTACATATCTATGATGAGAATCGCGTAAGCTTGGCCGCGTCGAGGAGTCGGCGTGTCGACGGAGCGAGGTCGATCGAATCGAGTGGAAACGGGTAGAGAGGAACGGCGATTAAAAACGCGAGTCGGAGCGAGAAGGATCAAACGAGCCGGTCACGGTTGCCACTAGTGCCACCTGGCCGGCGATGCGGCTAAGAGAGGGGGTGAAGGGGTGCGTATTGACGCGACTGCGCGATTTGGTCGACGCGGTAGAAAAGGGTAGCGGTTCCGCGGCCGCGAGAAAGCACACCGCTGGAGAGAGAGAGAGAGAGAGAGAGAGTGGAGGAGAGGAAGGGAGCGGAGAAACGAGAACGCGACGAGAAGGAGGGGACGGCCTGAAAAGCTCGGGCCAGGCTGGGTTCGATCGTTCAATATTCATCCCTTGGTCGGACGAGAGCGCCCGAGAACAGTAGCTCCAGACGAGGGCACGAATCGACCCTTCCTTCCTTTGCGTCCTCGCCCGCGGAACTGTTCGATCGCGGCACTGTTCCAGAACACGTACAACAATATTACCAGATACAGCATCAGATCCTGACTGTCGTCGTTCGTTCGTTCGTTCGTTCGTTCGTTCGTTTGTTCGTTCGTTCGTTTGTTCGTTCGTTCGTGGTGAATAATTCGCGGAGGGAAAATTCGATTCTTCTCTCCATCTTTCGTCTAGTCGTAAAGGATGGAGGGTAAAAAAGTCGAACAGTATTACACTCCACCGCCGAAGCTTGGCAAATGGGAGGGTTTCAGGGTCTTTGTATGGAACTCCGAGACTGGACAGTTCCTGGGGCGCACAGGCGCTAGTTGGGGTAAGTTATCTTTACGAAATACGTATTTTACATCCGTGAGATTTATTACGCTCGATTCAAACGTATAATCGAAAGATTCCTCTCGTTCCAAGGATACTATTGACCATAGATATTAAATCGAATTTATTACGAACGAAAAATCGGTATGGAGAACGATCTTTTCGAAACGTACTCTGTGAAAACGTATCGGGAAAAGCGAGAATATCTGGTCGACATTTAATCGCAACCCCATCGTTCTTGACGTAAGAGTAAAGAGTCGCAATGTACACGCGCACTGCAGATCACTGGCGGTGCCATGTATTTGGGAAGGATTATCGTGCTTCTTAAGTTCGAAGAAAAATGTTTCTGGTTTTAATTTAAATCGTTTCACAACTTCGATAGAATTGTAAACTTTTTATTCTCATCTCTTCTCTTTCATTTATCTTTTTATCTCTTTGAAAAATCTTAACATTAAAATGTAACGTAAAAACTTGTACATTCATCACTTTTCTTCACTCGGATAAAAAAAGAAAATGTTCTTTCTTGATATTTCGACAAAACGATCGTACGTAATTTTTTTGATGTTACAAGTTGCCGCAAGTAACGTTTTGTTATAAATATTTCGTTTTATCTAGCAGGAAACGTATCCTGTTCCGATAAACCAGAAGTGTTTCTCCATATCATAATATCCTTTCCTTAGACTTTCAAGTTCTCGAATCTTTGAGAAAAATAAAGAAAGGATGATCTTCGGCTTTTCCATTTTTGTCGTAAAATTATAAGAAAAAAAAAGAGCACGAAGCTAAGAAAAGATATTGTTAATCTTTGAAGTTATAAAGTTTCATCCCGTTATAAATGGTCGAAAAAAGAAAGATAATATTCGAAATGAAAAATATGATGAAATTATTCCGTAAAAGGGATAAAAATATCGAAAGAGTGTATTTTGAACGTGTAATAATACGGTGCAAGTTATTTTTGCTTGTGAGCTTAAATATATAAATAAAAATTCATCAAAGATTCTACGTTTCGTGTATTTTTAATCCTTATAATTGATTTTATAATTGACTCTAACCAATGACACAGAAATGTATTCTCCATATTGTGCTATTATGTAATACAATTGCGGAAAGATTTGCTCGATCTGACATTACGGTATATCGAATAAAATCAATTGGTGCAAAGCTATAAGACTATAATCACGTTCACAAAATTAACACTTATTCGGTTATTGTTAATTGCTCGATACAGAAATTTTAATTTTATCTCGCAAAACTACAATTTCTCCAATGTTTTATTAATTAATCCCTTAATTGTTTTTATATTGGATCGAGCGAGAAAAAAATTACGATTTAATGGGAAGGAAAATTATTTGAGAATTATTTTTCTTAATATTTTACGTTCCAATTTTCTCCAAAATTATTTCCGCCAATTAAAATTTATCGCGATACATTTATTTAGAATTTCTTAGTTGCAAATCCGATGTGATGAAATCGTTACTTTGCGCTAATTTGTACGTAGAACGTCTTGAATTAATATTTGAAAAATTGGAATTAAAACTCGGCTTTTATCTTTGAATTTTTTCGCGCTGTGAAAAATTTGTACGAGCATCACGAGCAAATATTGATTTTTCCTCTCGACATTATCATTTATATGGCATGTAAAATTAGGAAATGTTTACGACAGATTTCTTCAGAATTCGGCAAATTTGCAATTTTCTCTATACCGTATTTACAAAGTAACTCGTTCAGTCGTTTGAGTTATCGTGTTAGCATACTTAAAGCAGCTTATATTTTTCTTCGCGAGCTACATTCTTTCTTCCTCCTCTCTTGAAGTTGATCGACTTCCACCAAAATCAATACAAACCAACCGTCTTACCATTTCGTAGGAATAGCTTCTCCTTTATTTATTTTTAACAAATTCTACCGTCTTACCAATCGAAAAAAAATTGAAACACGAAGGAAATATGAAAAGAAGATGAATGACAGAGGATAATTATTAACTATTAATTAATTATTAAGATTGTTTAACGAAACGAAAAATAATTTATTATACCCCAAGTGTCTCTTTTTAATATTTTTATCATCGTCCTTTATTTTAATCGTAAAATATGCCTCGGATAATTCGCGTGAAATTTTTTACTCGAAAAATATAAGAAAAAACAGACAATTTTTTGAAAATAGTTGTATCGAAAAATAAGGAGAAAGAGTTGGAAGACCGGGAGGGAAATGTAATATTTAACGAATAAGATTGAACACGCATAAAGCAAAACGTACGTGACGCAGAAGAATCAAGATTTTCGTGTAAAAGATACGTATATCGAATTATATTTTCTCTCAAATGCAGTATGCTATTACGGTTACTGTAGTAACGTAACATTTTCACGGTTTTTTTGAGATATCGATCACTTCGTATGCGGAACGCGACGGCGCCACAAACTTAGAAGCCACCACGGTTCTTTCACGAAGTAGGTCATTGATATTGTTGCATTTGAGTTTGAATTTTGATACAGAAATATGGCAATCTTTTTTTTTAACTTCACTTTCATCCTGGCAAGAGGAAACGAAAAACTTTGCGTAATATTTTTATCCGACGAATTACGGGTTATTATTTACGTAGAGATTTTTTTTTTTATAGATTATTAAAACGGAAGTTGGAGATTCGAATATTAAAAAAAAAGAGAGAGGGGTTTCTTTAATTTAAACTCTTTTTTTCACACGATATAGAATGGAGAGAGCGAGTATCTACGAAGATCAATAACCTATTTTTTCTTCTACATTTACTCGTAGATATTATTTAAATTTCTACTTCATACAAATTTTAAATTTATGAAAACAAAATTGCGCATCACTTTGTTCGTATTTTATTTATTTTTTATCCTTCTATTGAAAAAGAGAAAAATATCGTAAAAAGGTCGTTTCGTTGTTGTTACGAAAAAACGCAGTAACGAGATATCGCGTATAATAAAAAGCTTGGCCCAGTGCCAAATGATACTTTAACTATTCTTAATATTAGTGGACCAACTTTCGAAACGAAATTATTTCGGTACGGATCATTATGAAATTATAGATTAAACGATCTTTAAGTACATATAAAACTTAATTCAAGCTGTATTCATAATTATCATATAGAGAACGAGATAATTTCTGCAAATATATTTGTCTAGGAATGAAATTCACGTTGAAAAAAATTGAATGTAGCGGCATAATACGATTATACACGCATTGTAATTTGTTGTTGATCAATGATTCTTATAATAAACTCAAGCAGCGTCACTTACTCGATACCAATTCAGGCCAATTAGAGCTCGGATCATAACTGTCTCAATGTTGTAGACTTCAGTTACTACTATGCGTAAAGGAGATTATTGCGATAAAATATTTGTCTCCGTTGTCCATCACCCTCTTTCTCTCTCGTTCAGAAAGCACAGAAAGTGAGAAGTTGATCACACGTATATTATTATTATTATTATTATTATTATTATTATTCTTTTTCCTCCTCTTTTTGATTTCAGCCAAAATATTATTATTCTACGTTATTTTTTATGCGGTACTGGCTGGTTTCTTCGGAGCGATGTTGACAGTGTTCTATCAAACGTTAGACCCGAACGCACCGAAATGGCAATTGGACAATTCCTTGATAGGGAGCAACCCCGGCCTTGGTTTCAGGCCCATGCCTCCCTCGAGCAACGTCGAGAGCACTTTGATCTGGTACAAAGCCAGCGACGAGGGAAACTTCTTACACTGGACCAGAGAATTGGACAAGTTCCTCGAAGGTGAAACAATAAACTTTTTCTTCTCTTTCTAATTTTTTACGAGACAAAAGATATTGGGGAAAAAATCGGAGAAAAATATATTTCGTTTGAAAAATTGTAACGATTGTGCTTATCCTTCGTTAACAAACAGTATGTAAGATGGATACAAATATATTCAATGATATTATTTCCATAGATGTATTATGACGCTAATATTAACCGATAAGCGAGAAAATAGTCTTTGTCCTAACGAGCCAATTACGTCAGGAACCCGTTAAATCCGGTCAAGGTGAGACCAATCTTTGGATCAAAGTTTCAGTGTCTTTACATTTATATTACATAACCACACGTAATGTATATAAAAATAACAATTTTAAAAATAGGAATTATTCTTCATTTCAAAAAGTTGGCAAAAGTTGGGAAAATAAATAGATCTCGATATTCTCTCAATAACCGATACATTGGACGAGTGATCGTTACGTCGAATATTTGTTGATCCGTTGCAGAGTATCAGAAACCTGCTTCATCGACGAACGGTGCCCAGAAAAGGACGATCTGCGACTACGGCAAACCGCCAGCCCCCGGCAAAGTGTGCGACGTGGATATGTCGACGTGGGGCCAGTGCACGAAGAAGAACAAATACGGCTTCAACAAATCCGCTCCGTGCATCTTCCTCAAGTTGAACAAGGTACACATCAACATGATGGCCGAGGTCCCAACAGTTTAAGAGCGCGTCGATTTTGCCATCAGATTTTCGGATGGAAGCCCGAATATTACAACGACACGAAGAACCTGCCCAGCACCATGCCTGCCGACCTCCAGGAGCACATCAAGGCCGAGGAACACGCCAACAGGTTGGACACGGTGTGGGTTTCGTGCTCGGGTGAAAATCCCGCCGACGTCGAGAACATGGGCGCGATTCAGTACATCCCGCGCCGCGGCTTCCCTGGATATTATTTCCCTTTCACAAACACGCCCGGATACCTCAGCCCCCTCGTGGCTGTTTTCTTCGAGAGGCCTAAATGTAAGTTTTATATATGTGTATACGCACGCCGATGAGTCGCGAGTAAGAAAAATTGGAGGAGGGCACGACGCGATTATTGATTTTTAGACGGTGTATTGATCAACATCGAGTGCAAAGCCTGGGCGCACAACATCATCCACGATAGATTCGAGAGGCGTGGCTCGGTACACTTCGAACTGATGGTGGACTAAAAGCGGCGACCAGCATCTTTTTGCAACAACAACCGACAAACCAAACGCGTCCAAGAAATGACACAAGGGGAAGGAGAAGAAGGGAGAACGGAATAAGAGAAATTTCTTTTTTAATCAGATCTCTCGGTGACCACTTCCTCCTCCGCCCGCCTCCTCCTTCGTTTACTCTCTGCCGAATGCGATACCGCCCTCCCCCCACCCCCACTCCGGTCGCGATTACAGTCACATCCGTAATATTTAATATTAGGTATATTTGACCCATCGTTTTTCACTTTTCACTCTCACACACGTTACGCGCTTCTCATTCTCATCATCCGTGAAACGGGCCGACGTTTCTCGAAGGGAGAAAAAAGGAAACGAAACGTCGTCGATCACTCACTCGTTTTCGCTTCACTCGGCTTCATTCGCGTTACTCTCATAACTTTCTGTGCGTGTGTGTGCGTGTGTGTGTGTGTGCGTCTCACGCGATTTTTCGATGCTCGTCTTGGCTTCCGCAAAAGCATCTTATCACAGAACGGATAAAACGGACCAGTTAAATTGGTTATGTATCGTACCTGTGCATCTGTGTATGCACGTATATATACAATATATACGTACGTATACAGCGTATAGATGGATACGTATGTACAGTATATGTGCGCGGAGGTACATGCGCGTACGTATCAGGATGCACAAAAGGACGCATTGAGAAGCGGAAAAATTCTGCACAAAGGAGGGAAGGAAAAAAAAAGAAAAGAAGAAAAAAAGAAAAGCTACACTTGGGCGGTATCGCTCGTTTCTACCGAGGGGAGTGAGAGGAGGGGGAGGGAGTGGTCGCGGGATGGTCGTAATCTAGATTTCCATCGATCGGAGGAAATCGATCGAGGGAGATGCTTAAGAGATTTCCCTCGCTTTCTTTCGAATTTTTTTGCGAATTAAAAAACTTTTCGTTCGTCGCTTGATTTCGTTGGGGTCTCGTCGGCAGGCTTCGCACATGCACACACCTTTCTTCTTCTTCTTCTTCGTTCACTTACTCTTTTCCTCTCTTCCTCTTTCTTTCTTCCCTTCTTGGACTTATCGATGACTTGGCCCAGTCGACGAGACCGCCTAACCACGTGTAGGGTACACCGAGGATTAATAAACCACCTTTAGTTGGTGCCACGTAGACGTATTAAAAAAAGAAAAAGAAAAAAGAAAAAAAAAATGTTAGCCCGTTTATGCCCGTCGGTACGGTGCACCCGGCACGGTGGAACTTTTGATTTCGAATTTTCACGAAGAAGCTCTCGGTGTGTGGCTCTCTCGGCGAATCTCGATCGAAAGTTCCGTCGTTTCGGGAGAGGGGGAAAAGGGAAGGGAGGGGATCGGTCGAAATTCACGATACGTATATTGATGCGCGCGCACGCAAGTGAAAGAAAAGGACAAAATGGGGGATGCCGAGACGGCGCGTGACTACTGTTCGATCGATCGAATCGTTTTTACGAGTCGTTTCGCCGCGGTGGAACTTTCGATTGGAAATCCTTTCGGGATTTTTACCAACTTTGTGATAGATTTCTATTTTATTAGATAATTGTTTCGGAGAGGAATGAAGGAAAGTGTCGAAACGAGTCAATTTTCTAATTTCGATCGATGAAGAAAGGAAGAGGGGGGAGAAGAGGAAGCGGAGAAAGAGAGAATTTCCGGATTTTCATTTGAAGTTCCGCCTGTAACGTGTGTTTATGCGTACGGTGATTAATGGTGGTAACGTGAATAATCGGAGAAAATAATGTTGGAATACCTTTTATCGACGAAAGGTAGCGATCGAAATATTATACAAAAAACGAATAAAAGCAATCTTATATTTTCTTTGATTTTTCTTCTATTACGTTTATCTATATGTACATATATACATATATTATATATATATATATTAAAAAAGAAAAGAAACGAAAAGGAAAAAAAAACTTCAATTTCGTTCGAATTGCTCAAACGCTTCGAGGGAGAAGCGGAGGAAAAAAGATGAATTCGGTTGTGTTACCGCCATTAACGTTAACAAAAACATGTAAATAAAATAAAAGATACGAGATTCGAAGCAAATAAGAGCGGAAGGTGTTTAAAAAAATTTCGTTTCGGATTTGTCGAGAAAAAGCAGCGCGCGGTTTGCACGGGGGAAAGTTTAATCAGCCTAGCGATAATCGTACAACACCGTATGGGATATGTATTTATGATTATATCGTACCGCATGATAATATCTAGTGCTAGTCTACTGCAATCGTATAGTCGATAGGTTGTATCATCAGTCTAGAGATCAGAGGAATTATGTTCCGTTTTCGATGATTTCATTTTCGTTTCACGACAAAAATTTCCACGCTCTTGCGTGGAAGTCGATCGCATCGCAACTCACCGTCTCATCCAAATCGTCACGATCCTCGCTGAGCTTCGCCAAAATCGTTAGTTTTGTTATTCGATCATTTTTCTTTTCTTTTCTTTTCTTTCTTTCTTTCTTTTTTTCTTTATCATATCGGCGACCAATCGATGGTAACGTACTTAACGGAACAACAGAATCGAGCGAAATCGAACGTTTTATCTTCTGATCTCCTAAGTCTTTGTGGCTTACAACATAGAAGCAAAGCTGGTTCATTCCGAGAGCTTGTTCGTTTCTTCGAATTCGACAGCGTTTGCGCGTCAGTCGCCGCCCTTTTCACATCTGGGATCACTTTATTAGGATGTTTATATTCGAATCGTTCGAAAGAGGCGTGAATTTGCGCCGTGAACTTATATCAAACGGCGTACAAGGATCCTTTGTTATCCTCGCCTTAATTGTTCGCAAGCGCTTGCATCACGACGTTCAACACTACCAAAGTTCTACTGCCATTATACGTATCCATTATCTGTTACCCCTTACTTGTACGTACACGAATCTTTTTGGATTCAGTTGCATCAATCTTAACCGTTGCGCACGTTGAAAACGTTCGAGATATGAGCTAATACCGATTTTTCGATATCCCGATTCCGATATGTTTCTTTTTCTTTTCTTTTTTTTTTTTTCTTTTTTTGCAAGGACCGACAAACGGCAAATCTCGATTTTAAACCGAATCGATCGATAACCGGTGTTGAAAGAAAAATTCTCGTTAAATTCTCGATGAGAGGATCGATCGATCCGATTACGCGAACAAAACGATAGTACAAAGGCTATAGATCAAGCGATCCGAACGGGCGGCGACTTCGAATGTGAGCGCTGCCAACAAAATATACCCATTATTTTATCCTTATTTATTATTGTAATCGTGCGATTATTATTATTATTATAATTATTGGTACTATCATCACCATCATTATTATTATTGTTATTATTCTCATTATTATTTCTCTTGCTCGTTACTATTATTATTATTATTATTATTATTATTATTATTCATGGTAGTATCAATATCATTCTTATTATCGTTATTATCGTTATAATGATTAATATTAACGATCACTTATTTTTGAGTCCTCGCCCGGAGCCATATTGAGATAAGGAAAAAACTTAATATAGATTAATCGTCGACGACACTATTAACTTTTAAGAAAAAAAAAGGAAAAAAAAAAGAAAAAAAGAAAAGGAAGGGTAAAGGGAAGAAAAAGAGGGGGAGAGGAAAGGAGAGGGAGAGAGAGAGAGAGAGAATAGAAAGGACGAGAAATGAAAACGATGATGAATTTACGCGTTGAACGGTATAAAGTACTATTATAGAAATTATTACATTTGTATCCAGTGCACCGAATCGAGAGCGATTATATATGTATATTCATCATTGTGAACGAGCCGTTTCTAATAATGAAGAACAACCGTTGTTAAAGTATAAGGATTACGTTTCACTCACAAAAGTATGGAGACAAAAGTATGGAGGAAAGAGAAAGTTGGGAAAAAGACGGGAGAAAAAGCTTGGTATCGAGGAAAAAAAAAAAAAGAAATATCATGCTTAAAGTTTCTTAGTTCGCCGTTCCGAATTTCCATTTTTCGAAACGAAATTGGTTCAACTTGAGGGAAGGTGGATGGAAAGCTGGTAAATATTACAAATATTATTCAAACTAGTTATCGGTCATGGTCATATTTTGCTAATCCCGCAGACTACGTTTATTCTCCAGATTCTATTTGGAACATGTTTCCTGTGTGATAATTGTTAACTCGATTAGCGCTTTAAGTATGCACGTGAGAGTATGCGTATGAGAGTAGATGAAAATTTTGACGAGAACAAAAAAAAAATGTGGCGGAATTATAAGCTTTAAGATATATTTAAAGATGTATCGAATATATTATAAAATTATACACGTATATTTAATATATATATTATATATACTACGTATGATATATATATTAATATCATATTATATATTATATACATATACATCACACGAATACACCTAAGATATTATTACCAAAGGTAATTTTATCGTAATTTCCTGAATAGCCGGTAAAATTAGTAAAAATTCGACGGAACTCGCGATATCGTATGAAATGTGAACGCTAAGGGGGGGGAAAAAAAAGAGAAAAAAAAAAACAATAAGAAAATATTATTCTAACTAAAACGATTAATTCCCATAAGTACTTTTAAGTGTGATTCGTATATTATAACGCATATATATGCATGCATACCGGTTATATTACTATTCGTTAAACGATATGTGTATTATTACGTAAACTATAAGACGTTCGAAGACGTTCATCGTACGTATGTTATGTATATGCGTTTGGAACCGCTTGGATAGGTAATTGATACGTCGATGCAGACAGAGTGGTGGTTTACGTGACAACTTACCGTTGAGGTTATGTCGAAAATTCGATCGAGCGAACCAATATGTGTGATACTTGAAATATATTCATATACGCGATCAGAAAATGACATGAAGTTCGTACGGTCGTAACATCGTGCCGTTGATTCTTAATATCGGATTCATCTTCACGATCCTCGTTTAATACCTTCCGATTAATACTCGCTTCGCAAAATTGACTTTTTTCCGTTTATAGAGCTAACCTGCTTAAATGCATACGTATGGAAATTCAAGCGATTCTTGCGATTCTTGTTGATATTTTAAGTCGCGGAGAAAGGAAAGATCTGTTTCTGCTTCGATTCGAATTCAATCCGGTAAAGGAAATTAGCGATATTCCGTAGTCGTATATCTACATACGAGTAACCCATCGCTGCATCTACCTTTCATATCTTTGCGACTACTTTTTGTGTATAGAGAAGAGTTTAAACCAAAGATGATATTGCCACAGTGAAACAGAAGGAAATAATTGCGAGAAGTAATGGTAATGAAATAAAAGCAGAAGATAATAATAACGAACGAATGCTCGTGGAACGCTGTATAAGCATTCCAAAGATATAAAATACCATAAACGCTTATGTTATGGTGCAGGAATTCTTCCTGTATCCGATCACTAAGATTTTACCGTAGACTGCGAAGACTCGAATTTAGCATAGTGCAAAATCATTGTAAATTTTCTCGTTCCGCGACACCTATTGCTTTTGAGTCTTCGTACACCTACACTTGTTGTTGTCGATTAAAAAAAATTATGTACTTAGAACCATTGTGACGACATTGATTATTAGATGTTTAAGATATTACCGTTGATAATATATTACATATATGATCTACGCCAATATATAGCTGTCAAGAGGCCTGTCAGAGAATCATACAACGAGATGAAACGAGTAGCATGAAAGATCGTTTTAGCTCGGACGATTTGTAATCCGTGAAACTATCAACTTCTATATCGAAATATCGATATTTATTATTCCAATAATATTTACAATTTATTTTTACGATTGATCAAAAAAAAAAAAAGTAATAATACAATTTGACAGTAAAAGGAATAGAATCAAAAGAATTTTAGGTTATTCTTTCATTCTTTCTGTGTAATCGACTTTGCACATAAATGAGGACAAAATGAAACAAGAATAAAGATGAGTTGCGAAATTGCGAAAAAATTTACCGTACTAATATCGAAAAAAGATAAGCAAACGTGGATAAATGACAAAGTTTGAAACAGTATCCAATTCGAGAAATTTAATGTCTATCTAGAACTTTAATGTGTACGAGCTTTCGATCCCATATCGTTGTGATATCACTTTTGATTTCGAAATTAGGGCTTCGCGATCTCGGCGACAAGATCTTTAAGCATGATTATTTGATAATAATTTAAGATGAGATGGCATGGCTGTTGATATCATTATGCTTGAAATGTGTTATGAAAAATAAACAGAATGTATAAAAGCCCTTCATTTCGATTTTATTATTATTCTTTGAATACTACAATTACAATAAAAGTTAAAGTTAATACAGGAATACAGTAGTAATCAATTAATTTAACCTTTACGAATGATTGATTACAAGTTTGATTCTTTTTAATCAATATATAACATTTTTACGAGAAATTTTCATCCATATCTAATTTAACAGGCATAGCAATCAAAGAATAGTATATATATATATATTAATCTATGTAATAATAACCTTCAAAACTGATTGCATTTAAATTAATCGCGGTAATTGTTTATTTTTATTATGTTTTGTTATAACATGTCAACGAAACTTGAATGTCATATCTGTATATATTTCTTGATAATATTCAAAAACAAGTTAAATCCAAATTTTTGGAATATTTGAATCAAATAATATTTAACGATACTTAAGAAGTTAAATAACGATAAGATAAATTGATTATTGTTACGATATACGATACAAGATTTCATTGCTCGATTATTAATCGTAAAAATTACAAAATTACAATTATTGTAAAATACATAAGCTTATTTAATAATAAATAGAAATTCAATTAATTTGTACAATCGGAAGAGTCACTCTGTATAAAATTATTAATAAATTTTATATTATGCTATCATCTCAAAATTTGAAACATATGTACATATACGTACAAAATGAATGAATATATATACTTATGTTATATAAAATATTACATGGAATAGAATTTTAATTAATTTAGAATTTAAATTATTAAGATAAATTAATAGATTAAGGAACGAATGCAAAAAAATTAATCGGATATTGAAACATCTCTTCAACATGTAATGCGAAACAAGTAGACACAATGAAAGCGAATAGTGGGAAAAGGATAATGATAGATTAAAAATATTAAAATCAGCGCCATCTTCAGAGTGCCGTACATGAAACATAAAAAGAAAGGATAGAAAATAGTAGGAGAAAGATAGAAATACAACAAGAATTGATTATCATCGCCATCTTTCGAATATCAAAGATATCTCTTCGAGGAATCATCTTTCTAGAAACATTCGAGAGATGGCGCCAATCTTCAATTTTTAATTGCTGCTTTTGAAAAGATGTCATTGATTATCAAGAGATGGTACTAATGATCAATTCTTATCTTATTTCTATCCTTTTTCCACTATTTTCTATCCTTTTTATCTGAGTTTCATTTGCGGCACTCTGAAGATGGCGCTGATTTCAATATTTTTATCCTATCTCTATCCTTTTCTTATTATTTACTCTTTTGCTCTCTTTTACTTGCTTTTAACGCATAATTATAGACGAGATACGAAATTTCAATTAAACGTATCTTTATTGTTTCTCTTTCAAAATTATAATCTATCTCGACGTTTAATGTAAACGATATAGATATTACAATCTTTTCAATATATTTCTAGAACTGATATCTATGATATATATACAATATACGTACATGACACGTGTGTTCTTTATCACCGCTCGGCGGCAAGAATAGAATTTAAATTATTTTATTTTTTTTATTTATAATTTTTATAGAAAAATAATTTATATAGAAATTTAATTTCAATTTCAATCATTATTAATGTTGTTTTCCTCGAATTTTAAACCGAATCGATAATGTTGAAAATGACACTAAAATGATAAAAGAACCACAAAATCGTAGGGGTGAAAAAATATTTTGGATGACCGATGTATCTTGTAATCAAATATTTTTAAATAAAATTAAAAAATGAAATTATTAATTATTTTCGATTAATTGAAATTTAATTATAAATGTGAAAAATTCAGTAATCTAAAAGATGATAGTAATAATATATATATTATCATTTTATATGTATGTATATATATATATATTCATATTCGTATATAGATGATTAACAATCTTTAATCAGTTGGTAAGTCTTTCAGTACCATATTATGATTTTACTTTTGGAAGAAATTCATTATAGGGGAATCAAATATTTAAGACGATTCTTTCATTTATTTTGTCAAATCTTTTTAGTCGGACGACACACGGCAATGACATTAATGTCACACGACACTGTGGACAGGATGTGGTTAATTCAGATCGGTCGTCATGTATGACTCATATTATATGCGTGTGTGCGATTCATCTCAAAGTGACAAAAAGAGAGAGGAGGTAACTACCAATAGTACAGTGATGTGAATCGCATACACGAGTTGTCACTGAGCACTAAGGTCACACACACGAGGTTTGACCTTAGCCCCCAATTTGTTTCTCGACGATCAAGTCGAGGAAATCGTTTTCACAGCCTTCTTTAATACCATAGCTTCATGACTATATTATACAGGTGTTTCAACGGCAATTATCACAATGATTTTTCTTCATAAATTTGATAAAAATTTCAAAAATACTTTTATCAATAATCGTTGAAATAAATGAAATCAATTATTTAATTTATAACAGAAATTTTTAAATTTAATAAAAATGTAATCTGTTTAAATCTGTTGTTAATATTATTTATATATATTAAAATAAAGAGCTCAAACTTGAGCTATGAAATCGAATTAGCAATAATCTTAAGTGAAATAATAGATGAATAATCCGGAGAGAAACCACTTATTTTTGAAAGCCGATTGTATTAAGTCTGAGAAACGAACTGTAGATCGCGCCACTAAACTTTAATTACTTTCACCGTAAATTTTGCATTAATATTCTTTTTTCGTATTATTTAAAAAGAGATATAAATTTTATTTTTTTTTCTCGAAATAATAAAAATATGAAAAAATATAATCAAATTCAAAAAATATATTATTATTATATATTATTATATATATTATACATTAATACGTATTATATTTATTTTAAATAGTATCATTTATATTATACTATATCTAAATATAATTTGTCACGTTGGATAGATTTTATTAAATTTATTGCATGTATACTTAAAAAAAAATGTAATTTTATAACAATTATAAAATATTTCTTTGTTATTGTTAAATAATATTATAACATTGACACCAATTTATATTACTTTGTAAAAAAAATTATTTCATACAATCATGTAAAATTAATCTCTTTTATAAATTAATCAAAGTGAAATTTAGATTTTTGAAATTTTCGATTTTAAAAAATAATTCTTTAAATGTATAATCTTTTAAAATAATTTTACTCATTTATTCAAGTATTAGTCATAATTTAAAGAACAAAGGAAGTATAACATTTGTAGGTGTAATTCAAATGTCAAATTACTACCGAGCATTGAAATCTTCATATGCGTCGGTTTGAACAGCCGAAAACCTGTTCACTACTCACATAAGTATTATTCACGTCATTGTAACTTGAATACAACAGAGACAAAGAGATTGTACATAGGCGTGGCATGAGAGAACATAGTTTTATTGTACCATTATTATAATAGGCTATGTTGTAATTTTAAATTATCTAAAAAATTAATGAAATTTCAATTTTATAGTATAGATTAAGAAATTCGATCAATCGTAATCATACGTAATATTTCTAGGAAAATTCCCATGAAATTATCGCTTGGAGCATAACAACACCATGAAACCAACACACTGATGAGGATGGATTACACTACTATAGCATTTTATATACGTGTACAATCGACACGTCATGGCAATGGACGGTTTGATGACGATGGTGGGGGCTTAAGGAGGGGCAGAGAGAAAGAGAAAGTGGCAAGAAAATAATAGAAGAGAACGAGATGGAGAAGAAGTCTGCACGGACATAGCGTGTTCAGTCAACCTGGTGGCGCTGGACAACCAACTGTCGGCAGTGGAGAAACTGTTAGCCGACTTCGAAGAACTCACAGTTCGGTGCAGGTGTTGTCGATCGTGTTGTTTCATTTTGGATTATATACGTGCATTTGCCATATTATAATTTCGAAAATCTAAAAACGTGACTAGTGCGTAAATCTTGTATAAAGTCTTTCACTTGGGAACACAATGGTCAGCAAGGATTCGAAAATGGTCACTCCGGAGATGGCAAATCCTTATCTTAAACCGCCGAGTATGTCAACCAGCCAGTCTTTAAAGACTTTTATTTACAATCGTGAAACTGGTGCCTTTTTAGGCAGAACAGCTAGTAGTTGGGGTAAGTTGGAATATCCGATCGATGATTAATCGAAATTTAAATTGATCATTTGCTCAACTTTGAATTAAAATCGAAGCAATAATCAATTGATTCTTCTAATCGATGCTTTGAGAGCATTTTACTTTAATTTTATATACGAGTCAATAAATATATACGAATGAATATACATATTTAACAAACATAAAAAATATATATTTCGTAAAGTCTATAATAAATATTTTCAATAAATGCCACACGTAAACAACGTTGAATCAAAAGATTTCTATATATTATAATTTTATTTTATTTTATTATCATTGTTAATTATAGAATATTACAGATATTATAGAATATTAATTAATAAAAGTGAAAAATGCGACTTTTTAAAAATACTTTTGTATTTATGTATAATCAATAAGATTATAATCAGTATATAATCAGTATATAATATAATTTATATATTATATTATATATTATACTGATTATACATAAAACAAAAGTATATAATTATTTATATATTATATTACATTTATACTTTTATTTAACTTTACAAAAAAAATCTTGAGAAAGAAAGGATCTAACCTATCTCGATAACTATTTTCTAGATAGGTGAATAAAAATAGCAAATAAGAATATGAATAGTGAATTTGTACTTTGATTGCTACTTCGATTAATTAATAGATATATATTTATTTTATGAATATGAAAAATTAAAAAATTAGTGCTTGTAAAATATGAATTAATAGGAGATTAAAAAATTTTAATTCGGATAGAGAAAAGTGGCGTCTCGTTCGAAGATTTAAGAGTTTCAGAGAATTATTCTACATGCTTATATATATAATTTTTATATAAAAAAAAAATGTTTGTTTTCAATAAAAAGAAATATATATCTACTTAAAATTTAAATAAAATTTGTACGTAGCACAATTGAAAATCTATTTAGTTTTATTTTAACATTAACATTGAAAATTTGAAGTAATTAATTAAATTATGCATCTTGTTTTTATATATTTTTACGTAATATTTTTACATTACATATATTTTTTCATAATATCATTAGAAATAAAAAATGCATGTAATATTCATAGTCTTCATGTAAATATTTTTTCTTTGCATAAATATATTAATATTATATAATTTATGTATCTATGTATCTATATATACACACAAATATATACAGAAAATTTACTATTAAAAAAGCTAATAATATAAATTAATATTTTTTTTTAATACTATGAATTTGCATATGATGAATATAAAAAGAGTTTCAATTATTTTTATTTTTTAATTTCTTTTTCTACAAATATTCAATGTTAAAAATATAAATAAATGATTTATAAATCTGTCTCAGGAATTTTTTAACTATAAATAATATTATAATTTGTTTTTTTATTATTCATAATAGTAATTCCATTAATAAAAATTATAATTTTATTATGATGATCTATTTCATATTAATTATTCTCAATCTATCTTTTTCACTTATCTTTTTATATATAAATATTTTATATTTTATATTTATATGTTCATCTTTCTATCATTTACAAATGATAGAATATGAAAAATTTATGTTATATTATTTATATACATCAATTATTACGTTGTTATGGCAACAATTGAAAACACACCCTATGAGAGGGTGTAGAACAGCATATCATATTGAAAGGGAAATACATTATGTGTAATGTATATTGACAATTAATATCGCTAATTTTTAATTTTCAATACAATTCCACTCATATTTATTTTAATAGTTTTTAGAAGGCAAACTATAGATTTATATCCAGATATTACCAATCATTCATTTTAATAATATAATTTTTATTCTTTGTTCTTTGTCTACACTAATTAAATATCCGTATGAGTATTAAATAATAAAAAAAATATAAATGACTTCGTACATAAATTTATCTTAATGCATCAACGTGGTTGGTCTTCTTGAAAAATAATCCATAGAATATCATGTTACGATTAGTTGAATGTATGCGTATGCACGCGTGCGTATGCTTCCGACTATTTCAATAGTAAATAGAAGACCTACAAAAATGCATAGGAAGGTAGAGAGAATCGTGAGATTACATCTTCTTTTTATTAGCTCAGAAGCCTATCGCAGCTTTACAGTTTGTTTTTTTTGCAAATTACATTCGCTGTTCGAATACTATATCCTTCGATTCATCCTAACCTTGAAATTGGCCGATTATCCTTACATTGTTTCCTTTCAATATCTATGATATACTTTGATTGATCTTAATTAAGCAGAATGGAAAAGAAACTTGACGTTACCATGTTCGACGTGCATATGTTTATCCTTCCGATTGGTTTAGTCAAAATAATGGATAATGACAAGGAAAGAGAGAAAAGAGAGAAAAAGACGGAAGCGCGAACCGCGGCTAATTCGCGGTGGACACAACGGTTTGCTCGGTTGAATGGCAATTGTTAAACTTCCTTTAGCGCAAACGCGTACAACGAGGTCAATTGGCGTTAAATGGAGGCATTACGGCATTATGTAACTTAGGGCCATTCCGAAGGGTACACCCACGCGACAATACATATCATAGCTTTCGTTCAGCATCTCCCGAAAATTTATAAAATTAATCGCGTAAGAATAACAAGTTTGATAACTTTCTTCTTTGCTCGGCAAATTCTTCGTCGTTAGAATTCTTCGTCTTTTTTTTTTTAATTTTTAAAAATAAATGGAATTACATAAATAAAAAAGATAATTGACGTGCAGGTATGCGCGGATAATAAAGTACATTGTCCAGTAACAGATCTGTTTTAAATTCGAATCATGTTAAGATGTAATTTTTTTTCGATAAATGTTTTTAAATGGTTTTTATATACATGTAAGTATATATATTCTCATCCTTCCGCAGAGTATATATGATATCGCGAATATCGCATTGCGTGCATCCATAGCTGTAATACAATACAGTAGTTAACTGTCAAGATTCCGCTTATTGCCTTTCTTTCTTTGTAATACTAAAGCTAATTTGCCCGATTAATCAAAAAATTGTTTTACCATTCGACACAATAAAAGATTCGAAACTCATTGGAAAATTGATAGAAGAATGAAATTATTTATTCAACATAATAGAAAATGTTTTCAATCATTTCTAAAACGAACACGCGTCCTCCGTTACTCAATATTACAGATATCAATAATATTCGAGGGATGTTACTAGTTTTCTAACCACACGTATCGGGAAAATTTGTAGATTAAAAGCTTACCATAAGAAAATTCCTTCTATTATATCCTTTAATCATTTCCGTTTCAGTTCAGTACCATCAACCGTTGATCACTTTGTGTGTCCTGCACAAAATAAAACGAGATAACATCTTTGCTGTAATAAAAATTATTGATTTTTAGAAGACGGGTTCTATCTGTGTGTACGTATAATTTTTGTGCCAAGTTATTCGAGAATTACCATTAGAAAAATCTGCGCTGGCTAATGTAAAAAATGTTGAGAATTAATCTCAATGATTTTTTACGATACGATGACGTCTGGCAGATCTAATGGAATTAATCGGCGCGTGGTGGTACGCTATGTAATATAGGTTAATTACATTAATCGCTGCCTCAATTCAAAGAAAGATTCAAGCGTGTGGTCAAGTGGAACAATTCAATTATGTACCGATTCAATGTCTCGCAAGGTCGCTTCTCGGATTCCATTCTCCGCTAAAATGACCTCTTGAGTAACACTCTGGTAGCAAGAACTTTAACCCTTTTGCCACTATCAAATTATTATCGAATTATTATCATTTATTTTTCATTGAATAACTTTAAAAACGGATTGCGTTTTAATCCTTTGCCCAACCAGTGACGACGAACTTTCTTTATTTATTTATGAATTATAAAAGATTTCTCCAACGATTTTTTATCACTTGAATTGAAATATGAAAAAGCTTTTTTTTTTTATAATCATTTTAAATTTGGAAGAATAAACAAAACGAAATAAACGAAAAATTTTTTACTTATTTCCAGGTAAAATAGGATTGTTCTACTTGATATTTTACGGGGTACTAGCCGCACTGGTTGCAATTTGTTTTTGGGGATTTTTTCAAACGTTGGATCCAAGGATACCGAGATGGCAATTAGAACGTTCAATAATCGGAACGAATCCTGGTAAATTGTATATTTTACGTATGAATATTTCACGCACGAATATTCTTTATTTCATACTTTTATTCGTAGGATTAGGATTTAGACCACAACCACCATTAGAGAACGTAGAAAGTACGTTAATTTGGTACAGAGGAACCGATAGCGAGAATTTTAAATATTGGATCGATTCTCTGGAATCGTTTTTAAAAGGTAAAGTATCGAGATTATATGAGTAAGTAGTGTAAGCTTCATGTATATGTGCAACTCAACTAATGACAAGATTAATTTTTCAGATTACATAACGCCAGGTTCGATTCCTGGTCTTGGTGCAAATATCAATAAATGTGATTACAATCAACCACCACCTCCTGGCAAAGTCTGCGATGTCGACGTTAAAAATTGGTATCCTTGTACTAAAGAGAATAAATATAATTACCATAAATCCGCTCCATGTATATTTCTTAAACTTAATAAGGTAACTTTTCTAAAAATATGTATGAAGTAATAAAACGTTTTAACGTTAGGAATTTAATTAAGAATTAAGATCAATGTTCGTCTAATTAATTTTTAGATATACGGTTGGAAACCAGAATTTTATAACGACACGAATTCCTTACCTCAAAACATGCCGATCGATCTCAAAGAGCACATCACTGGATTAAAAAATACTTACCAGCTTGACACAATTTGGGTATCTTGCGAAGGAGAGAATCCAGCAGATCAAGAAAACATAGGACCAATTGAATATATCCCACGAAGAGGATTCCCTGGTTATTTTTATCCTTTTGAAAATTCAGAGGGTTACCTCAGTCCTTTGGTAGCTGTTCATTTCGTCCGTCCTCGCAGTAAGTGTTCGAAATAAATATGTTACACAAAAATTAAGATCGGTTTTAAAAGTTCTGTTAATATCGAAGAATTTTATACCTATACGAATAATAATTCTATGAATGCTTTTGCGCAGGGAAAAAAGAATGATCTAAAAAAAAAATATATATATTTTGTTACAGCTGGAATTTTAATAAACGTAGAGTGCAAGGCGTGGGCGAGAAACATAAAACATAGCCGCCATGACAAAATGGGCGTAGTCCATTTCGAATTGATGATAGATTAACATCGTCTACATACGTTTCTCTGGTCTCTCCTTTGTTAGCGTACAGAAATTCAAAGCGAATCTCACGTTTTCTCACTCTTCCACATAGCTAAATACTTTTAAAACGATTTACCAAGTCGTTAGAAATCGATGACCGCTGCCAAATGTGGAAGAAACTTTCATCAAGTACAAAGTTAAATGGATTTTTGATGTTTGTACCATTGAAAATCCGATATCTATTAAATTTCTACGTATCGAGGGAAAATATAAAATTTGAAACTTTTGTTTTACCGTTTTATGTTCATATCTTACTTTTATTAGATAAAAAGAATGACTTTATGAAGAAAAAGAATATATTTACTTTGTATATTTATTTTGTATGTGAAGACAATCTCATTTTATTCGTAATTGTATATTTTACAATTAAATTTTAATAATAAATATAGACTATCGTTTTTTCTCGGTACTGTAGCTGAATATAATATTTCGTATTTATATTATATTCTCAATTGTATAATTAACTTATAATTAATGCAGAAATTTTATCTTACTTCAGATTCTTCAATTTCGGTTCAAAAATTTTTGATCCTACATTAATTTTGATTCGAATAATGATTTTTATAAATTAGATATACATCTTATAAATAATTGAGATCAATATTTAAAACGAACGAATAAATACAGTGTCTTACAAATATTCAGATATAATTGGACAAAAATTGATTAGCATAAAAAATGATGTAAGATTTAGATATAATTAATTACAAATTTGGTATTTTTCTTTATCATGAAAACTCATTATATCTATTGAAAATAGATCTCTTAATAAACAAAGTAACAGAGATGATATATATCTCTTATCTTTGTATATACATTATATATATATTGCTTCTGAAATATGTAAATGTATTATAATTGTGTATACATATATTTTTATAGTTAAGACTATCTTCTTTTAAATTATCATTTTTATCATTTATTTAAAATAATATTTTGAAAAGGAAAGACTTAAAAATCTCTTTTGTCAATAATAAATTCTTTGAGAAAATTTATTTCAGAAATTAAATTTTCACTATTCATTATTCAATCTTAATAAATTTTTTTTCATGTTTTATGTTTTATGTTTAAATGCAATTGCAATTATTTCAATCGATCAGTGCATTTATTGTTCAAAATTGTAACAAAATAATAAACTATTATTATAGATATTTTTATAATGGCAAGTTATTGGCATTTATTGATATTATTTTTCTATTATATAATTAATATTTTCTGAAGTTCATTAAATTTTTGTATAACTTTTAAAAATATCTTAATTCTTTAAAAACATTATAAATGAAGATATGAATATTTTAAGAATATCAGATGAATATATTTGTAAATATATTTTAAAATAATATATTTGTAAATATATTATATCATTATTATTATATTTTTAACATCAAATTGATAAATATAATAAAAATATACATTTCATTTATTATTGTTTCTTTTATATATATATATATATAAATTAATTTGAAATTTAAATTGCAAATAAATCGTTTTTGAAAATGGTTTCCATCGAAAATTAAATTAACATATTCAAATAAATGATTTATAGGATATAATTTATATTATATTAATGCAAATTAAATGCGAATATCACAAAATTAAATTATAGTGTTACAATATATCAAAATCAGAAATCTAAAAATTTCTTATTTCTTATTTTGAAAATATTTCAATTGAGCTAAAAAAATAAAATATCGTTTTATAGAAGAAAAAACATTAATTTTTTTCTGAAACGCCTTAAATAAATATAAACGCCATAATAAATAAATAATTAAATAAATAAATAAATTTTATAATTTTCTTTATTATTATGATATCAAGTATATATGTGTTTGTATCACGTATTTGTCTTATTTATTGCAAATCATGTTGTTTAGTAAAATCAAATTTATTCTTAATATGCGAACCTGAAGTTAAGTTAATTTTTTTTAGTAAAAAAATTGGAAAAATTTTTTTTAAATTCGTAATTAATCGTAAATAAATTTTATGATTGTTTATTTGACTATTACTTTTTTTATATAATTTATAAATATATTTCTGCATATAAAAATTTTTGAATTTTCGATTAATTTAGTGAAATAGAATTATATTTTTAACTTTATATTATTGTTATCTAAAATTTGTTTACTTTTTAAAATTATTTTTATTTATATAGTGAGGTACATAATTATTTTTGTCAACTTAAACTACTTTTCAAACATTATTTTGTTTGAGAGTACTATAAATGACATAAGTACATCAATTTAATAAGTACCTATATCTAAGTATAATATATCAAGTTATATATGTATATCATTTTGAATACTACAGTTTTTAGATCCCAAAAGACTCTTCGATTTTTTCTCAACTTTTGAATAAATTTAATTATTTGTTTATATACAAATGTGCTATTAGTAATATATATATATATGTTTCAAGCGAAAGAGAAAATATTTATTTACTATTGTAAATTTTATATATATATATATACACATGTATATATATCCAATAATGATTATAATAAAAATATTAGTGAAAAAATTAATAAATACTTGATTATTTTCAAATATAATATTTTTTGTTTTTAGATTTATTATTCTAGTTTAAAGAACAAATTTAATAGTATATATCTCACATGTATATTTTTTTTCTTCATAAGCAAATAATTTGCAATAAAATAATTGTTCATCGACGAAATTATGCGTATTGTTTAAATAAAAATTACAAAAATTGATTTCAAATTTTATATCATTTCACTTAAAATTTACTCGTCACTTAGAAATTATTTGTTTGCAATATATATATATGTATGTAATCCCATATAAATAATCAACATTAAAAAAAATAACAAAGTAATAACATATTTTTTTTTTTTTTACGTTTTGCTATTTATCATAATAAATCATAAAAAAAAAAAAAATGAAAGAAATTGATATTTTGTATATATTACATATATGCATTCTTTCTTGTATCATGATTATGTTTAAT
Source organism: Apis cerana (assembly GCF_029169275.1). NCBI lineage: Eukaryota > Metazoa > Arthropoda > Insecta > Hymenoptera > Apidae > Apis > Apis cerana. The sequence goes on from NC_083854.1 coordinate 13,105,000, forward strand.
CGGGTTATAAATATTATTAAATTTGTATAATTTCTTTAATCATGAATTTTGTATTTCTAAATCATACTTTCTCTTTTGTTGGAATTTTTAATAGAAAAACAAACTCTCCACTATTTGAAATATTGTAATAAGTACCAGTAGCTATACATATATATTTTTTGTCTCCTAGAATACGTAAACAAGACATTTATTATTTTAACGTTATTCAGTGATAGTGTCTTATATTTGACTTTTATAATTATAATAAGTGCCAATGATTAATAATTATTTTATTTTACAGTAATTTTCGCCAACATTTAACAATAAACACAATCACGAAATCGAAATAGTTTCATGGTGAATTCAATGGATCGAGTAAACAGCATTTTCTGACTTTACGTCTAATCTTATTACGTCTTTAATTTTTTTATGGACCTATTAAAAAAGCGAATATGTTTATTTTTATTTCTCGTTTACCAAAGTTTCGTTGATTGTTTTCTTCAAATTTACCACATCTTTCGTCCCCGTTGTCCACATTATTCTGCAGATATTTTTGTATCCGAAGGTACAAGATTTTATTTCTATACAGAAATGCAATAACTATCATTCATCGATCATAAGTTCAAAATGTACCATGCCATGCTGTTGATACTGAGACGTCATATATTTTATATTCTTTGCCCAAGCTCGACATTCGACATTGATTATTTTATTTCCTAAAAAAATGATTGGTAATTTTTAATTCAATTTCTTCCTCGTTGAAAATAATAAAATATTCTTTTTAAGATTACAAGTTGTAATGAAATTTGCTCGTAAAAAGTTAATATTCATAAATACGTGTAATTCTTCCATAACTTGTGCATGTAATTTTAAAATTGTTTACTCGATAACACCGCGGTAATCGTGTTGTAATTCTCTGGATTTTATTAGTTTTAGCTGGACTGTATTACTTCCATATTTATAAATCGATCAAAGAGATTTAATTCACTTACTTGCCGGTCGTAGGAAGTGCACAGCAACGACAGGGCTTAAATAACCAGGGATATTTTGATACGGATAATAATATCCTGGAAATCCATGGTTTTCGGGATAATAATTTAATTCACCGATATCTTCGTTGTCATGAGGATTTGCACCTTTACAGGATACCCATACGGTATTTAACTGTAAAAACAAAAAAGAGAGTAGCGTATGCAGCTAGAAAATATCACAATATCAAATTTCATTTTTAACTATTTTTAAGTGTTTTCTCCTTAAATCACTTCTATTTTTAAAGTATATATTTATTACGTAGCAATTAATATAAACGTTTGATATTATTTAAAGAATTTTATTATTTATCCGTCGAGCAATAACAATGTATACGATACTATTGTTATCATTGTTTTTAAATATCGACTGATATAATTAACTGACCGACTAACTAACCCATGAACTGTTGGTAGATTTAATATGTTCAACGAGATCAGCTGGCATTTCGTTGGGTAAATTTTCGGTGTCGTTGTAATATTCTGGTATCCAACCGTATATCTGAAAATTAAAAACATTATTATATTATGCGATCGACGAGTGAAGATAAAAGAAAGAAGGTTAACAATTATCGACAAAAATAAACGAGTAGTGAAGTCATGACATACTCTGTTCAGTTTAATGAAGATGCAAGGAGCAGAATTATTGAAACCATATTGGTGGTTAGGCGAGCAAGGGCCCCAGTTGTTTACCTCAACCGCGCAAACGTGTCCTGGTTTAACCGGTGTATTGTAATTACAAATTTGCTGATTTCTGCCACCGTTTGGCAACAACGACGAATTAATATATTCTGTAAAAAATGGATAAAGTATTTTCTCCTTGACCAATATTTAATTAAGAAATATAAATTAAAACATATTGCAATGATTAGTAATAATTTACCTTCTAAAAACGTATCTAACAGCCCTGTCCACTTCTGTACGGAACTAGGATCCGATGAACTGTACCAAATTAAGGATCGTTCATCAGCGTTATTAGACATCGGTCGAAATCCTAAGCCTATTTGAGCAAACAAAAATTTTATTTTATTTTTTATTAGCGAAATAATTAATTTAAAATAATTAATTTATTACACTATCTTAAAAACATTATTTTTATTTTTGTTCTTGCTTAGTTTCATTTCCATCTATCTTAGACGTAGATTATATACATGTATAGTTAATGTCATGTATAGATAGATGCATATTTTGATGAATCAATCAATTCATAATCATTTATCATAACGCTGCAAAGATCATGCTTTTGTTCGCTTCTTAAATGAGCAATAATATATTACATTTAAATAGATAGATAAAATTATATTTTCGTTTTTAAAATATTTTCCACTTACCATTCTCGCTTATATTTCGAACTCAATATTCGGTTTTCACGAGCAGCATGATTTAAGAGATAAATTAAATCGTTCGTTTATTTTATTTTATTTTTTTTTCAATCTATATATCAACGTAAGTTTACCTGGATTGGTTCCTATTAAACTTTCTTCAAGAATCCATCTTGGTTTTTCGTAATTTAACGTAGCTAACAATCCTTTCATGCAAACAGCAAAGAGCAATGCCAACGCGCTGAAGAAGCAAGTATAGAATGCTCCGGTGATGGCTGGAATAAAGTAAAAAAAAAAAAAAATTAAACGTATTTAATGATAAATGATATATTATTTATACCACTGCAATTTCGAGTTTCAATTTTATTCGCTTCCCGTTTACACTTTAATATAAATCCCCCATAATTTGATGCGTCACGTGTGAACGCTCGATAACTGGTGAAAAATGCAAAAATAATTTCAACTTTCGATTTCACGGTGAAACGGGCCTTAATTCGCATATATCTGATTATAAAATCACACGTCCTCGAAAATTTTCTCCATTTCAACGATTGAAAGGAAAATATTTAAAGCGTGGGCACTGTGCCAAAGTCCGGTCTAAATATAGTTCCTTTTTTAAGAGTAGTATACGCTGCTTCTGCCTCTTGATCGCGATCAATTTTTCGACCAATATTCATTTTTCATGCAACGCGAATGCTGAAAAGTTTCTAAGCTTTCCTTCCTAAATAATACAGCAACTTGTTAATAATAATTGATACGACGAAATGTTTAATCATTGGTATTATTAATTACGATAATTCCAAATTAAATTACACGTTTCAATGGATACTATAAATAATATTTTAGAATTTTTGTTTCAAAAAGTTTTGAAAATATAACGAGATTAATGCATATATTATTGTGCTATATATATATATATACTTCAGAATTTCATATTTATCACAGTGGTTTAACCTGTTCTACAGGAAACTATACAATTACACGTGTACATCATACGTGTAACGAAACATTTACCAATTCGTATCCCTGTCTTAGTTAAGTGAAACGAGAAAATCCGATCGCAACAATTTATTAATCCTTAAAAATATTTATATATATAAAATACACATTCGTATTTTACGTTCTCTATTTTAATATTGCGTTAATATCGATACAATAAATTTCGTATATTATCGACCTTATATCGCAGTCGTAACCAATCTATAAATAATATCATCTAATTTCGAAAACCAATCTCTCGTAATTTTTAATTTTTTTTTTTTTTTTTTGTGAACGAGAAAGAATAAATTTGTCCATTGATCAATTAGCAAATTTACACGTATATTATATAGATTTATGGCAATTTAAGCAATTAAAATGACTTCCTATTTTTTTTCTCTTTTTTTTGCTTTTCATAAACTCGTTTTTCATTATTATTCATCGACCGAATTTAGCGACATTGACACTCGTGTGACCATTTACACGTTCGGCATTGTAAATGTGCTAATGTGCAAATTATATACGTTTAAAAAACACAAAATTTTCCTTATCTTTTATACATTTATTTACGTATACGTGTTAAATTGTAAAAAACGTAAGTAAAGAATCTTTTTGTTTCCTCAAGGTAATTGCAATTTCGAAATCTTTTCTCTTTTGAAAAAATTATTTCTTTTCTTCGAATATATATATTTTTTCTTATCATATTTATAAATATGTATATATATATATGTATTATAATCTAATAATAGAAAAATGCATAAATAGTATTTATGATATAATATTTTAAATAGACTTCACAAGTGTGTCACAAACTCTTACCACTATTAGAAGCATTAATATCAATAAATCCTAAGAGAAGATACTTCCGTTCTAATCTCATTCTTTCTCTTTCTTGCATCCTTATCCATTCACTTTCTCTATTTCTCCCTCTTTCTTTTTTATTATACAAAAAAAGAGAATTTGATCAAACTGAAATATTTCAAGGCTAACGTTGAATTTCGAGGCTTTCGTAATTGAAAGTTGAAGAAATAGAAAGTTTAGTATTTTGTAATGTATTACATTTTCTATGGATTTGTGTATACAATAAAGCGATACATCGTTTGTGATATAAAAGATAGAAATAAAAAGTAAAAATCAGTATAATCGAAGTAGAAATAATTATTTACGTGTTCACGAATCTATATATTTATAAACAATGATGATACATTCAAATATTTGGAATATACGTTGTATATCTTATTTTGTATATCTCTCGATAGAATAACACGCGAAACGATATGATTTGATTCCGTGTCGTTATTTCCTGTACAAAAATAGAAACAAATAAATCGCATGCATATCATTTAAAAACGTAATGAGTAAGCGGTCTTAATTCGATTTTAACACATCTATCTGCATTTAATACATCCATATTTTTCCTTTATATTTTCCTTACTCATATATATCCAGCTGGAATTTTTTTCCTCAAAGCAATTTTTTCGTTTTATTAAATTTTATTCGTACAAAATTTAAATAAAACATGTCGCAAATTTTATTGATCAAAATTGATTGACATTACCGACCGTTGATTGATTGAAAATTTTTAGAATTTTTCTTAAAATTTGCGCGCAACAGATAATACGAAATGATCGTAGAAATCAATATTTAATAATAATATGATCTTTTCGTTGATTCTTGTAAGATTCATTTTTTTGAATAAACAAAAAATTTGTAAAATCATCTATCGGTCAGATAAAAATCTCGAGAATAAATTTTTTTAATTCCAACGTGTACACATTTGCTTATCGTATTACTATCAAACATTGAATGAATAAATTCCATCTTCGCTATTCGAGTGATAAATAATACAACTACTTTTGTTATGGTATGGGCTCCTACGATATATTTCAAGCAAGCCTCCACTTCCTTCAATTCTTATACATCTACATTCCTAATGTTTACCTCGCTTTCTTAATTCTCATAATAATTCAACATAATACAATTATTATTATTCCGCGAGATGAAATAAAATACATTGTTATTATTCTTATAATATTCATTTCAATGATTACACTTTATTCGAGTATATTTAATTATCTTTTATTAAAATATAATTGAAGTGAAACACGAAAAAAGAAAAAAATAAAAATTCTTTGCGAAAATATTTTTTGCGTCGTTATTTTTGAATTTACGACTATCCGAATAAAAATTGATTGAAATTCATAAAATGTAATACCAGGAAAAATTAAACTCTGCAAACATTCAATTATTTTGAACCGATATTTATCTTCAATTTCATTGACCATTAAACTGCAGACCATGATATCAACAATATATAATAACAATACGTATATTCACATAGTTTAGATATTCACAGTATCGTTATAAATAGTTTGAATAATCTTTAAGACTTCTCGATGGAAACTATATAAATATATATATAGAAGTTCGGTTAATGTAATTCCTAATTTCTTATCGTAACTTATATAGAACACACAACAGTTTCAATGCCATTGATAACAATTAAACACTGCTAGAAACAGAATGTGTCTTTCAATTTTTCATGCAACATATCCCATCTCAATTTTTATTTAATCATTTTTATCGTTATCAAACCATGATCCTCGAATGTAAATTTGTCACATACGTATTACCGTACGTATATATATATATTTATATTTCGGATAATAATATAAAATCGGAAATATTTCGATTTCTATATAATAATTCAGTTTTTTAGATAAGCATAAAAGACAAAAGGAAATTCTAATTTTTGATCCTCGATCCGTGCATTCAATTCGATTGGATCAATGACAAGGAGGATAAAAATTTGAAAAATTGTTCGTCGATTTGTATTTCGAATTGAAATAACGCGGGTATTGCAGCCCGAAGCACATGCTATCCATGCGCCTATACAAACAATATCATTCGTAGAATGGCCACTTAATTATTCAATTATAAGGAAATAATTACCCCATTTCTTTCCCGTGTGACCGCAGTAAGTGCCTTCGACTGGATCGTGAATAAAATCTCGCAGAACTTTCCAATACGTCTTTTTCTCGGGTACTCGCTTGTAATCGAACTCGTAAGTACCATTCTGCAATTGTTTGCCCGGCACACTCATTTCTCTCCAACTATCTCTCACAACACTCGTAAAACTCTCTCGTTCGACCTTTGAACAACGATTTCCCGACTTGGAACTTGACTTTTCGATCAAACCGAAACTGTCTCTGTGTGAGAAAAACAAACGGTCGAGCGGCCGTTCAGCGAAGTAATTGTACTCCGCACGAGCTGAATCAGCTCACTGCTCTCTGTCTCTGGAAGAGAGACTAAGCGATACTTGGGCCGCTCGAAGTTCTACGTCTACCGATCGAGTAGTAGTAGTGGGAAACGCCAAGATATGTCAGACACTCGTCGCCTTATGGCGCACTGACTCACAGCTAACTATCAACTAAAACTCATTCCCACGGATATTGTTTCGTATCAATCGATTAGTTAGAACATCACGTGTCGATCGTATCTTATCTAAATTATTTCTAGATCTGATATGTATCTTAAGTGTTAATCGAGCATAGATATCTCGTTCTTCTTCTTTTTTTTTTTTTTACCCTGAAAATTATCAAATTAAATTCTAAACTTTAAAACCAGTGTATACAAGTATTTAAATAGATCGAACATTGAAAGTCGTAACGAAGAGCTATCGACACACGTTTATATCGATTCAATATGTCCTCGTTTATGGAAAATACCGTTTGATTCTTTATAGACGACGTATATTTTTCTCTGTGTCATGCATATCCGTGCAATTTATTTTTAAATTTATAAAGAACTGAATTTATATTGCTTCGTGCGACGATTTATCAACGACGAGATGTTGCTTCGAGTGACAAGATTTTTAAATTCACGTTTCAACTTTTTTTTTCGAAATTGTAATTTTTATCGTCACCTAAAAACCAACGAATTAGTAAAGTAAATATAATTTTATCTGATTTCAAGATAAAGTATGTATTTGTAATTTGAGAATAAATATAATACTTTTGATAATCCATATTTTCTCGCTTATTCTTACAAATATTCGCATTACATATATTTTCAAATCAATTTATTAATTTTCATTTTTACTTTGTTCATTTAAATAATATAAAATCACGAGATCTCGATATATTTAATCGTAATATATGTATATATATAAATCTAATATATAAGATATTAGATTTTATCTATAGGATTATGCAATGATGTATAAATCAGAAGCATTCAAGGTTACATTATTTCTCGTATGTTTCTTGTCATGAAATATATCGTAAATCGCGTTTTACTGTAAATTGGATTTTACACACATTGAGGAAAGATTGTTGTCAAAAGGCCACGAACGGAAGGTGGCTTGAATTAGATTTGAATTAAATGATAAAAATTAAATTATTTCTTCTATACGGCAATTAGTAATAAATCTCAATTATCCTTCCGTAATTTTCGAAATGATTTCTTCTTCGTAACAGTAGCTCGTTATATAAGAATACAACAAAAGAGATTTATTCTTGATATTCTTGTCACATTTACTTTTGTATTCAAGCTAAATTAATCTCCTGTTTAAAATTTTAATTTTAATCAATGTTTCTCCAAATTGTTAAAAATAATTATTTCACGTACCTATTATTATTTGAAAGTCTAACGAGTATCGGGAATGTTGCTCGATATTTTGAGCCCATAAGTAACACTCCACTGTCACTAATCTATTTACTGGAACGTAATTATTTTTTTATATACTCGATTCTCGAAAGAAAGTAAAGTAAAGTTACAACTTACACGTTAAACTGTTGAATTTTAACGCGACAATAGGAGACATATAATCCAGTTGTCCGGTAAATGGAAAATATTCAACTGGAAATCCAGGAGTTGGAATGTATTCTATTTCTCCGATATGGTCTTTATCGACGTTGTTCGCTCCGTTGCACGACAACCAAATATAAGGCTGAAATGAAACATACATTATAAATATCTTTTTCGATATTTCGAAAATATTACTTACTGTCAATTGTTCAACGAAAATAATTGCTACGTTTTTTTTTTAATTTTATCACAAAATGATAAATTAAAATGATGATTAACCTTGTGAGATTTTTGTACCACTTTCTTCAATCTCTCTGGCATATTCTGCGGCAAATGCGACGAATAATTATAATATTCTGGGATCCAGTCGAACCTCTACAACAATATGCGCGTTTATTTTACGATTATTAAAATTCAAATCAAAGAGATTACCTTATTAAATTTAATGAGAACGCAAGGTTTTAAAGGTTTTGTATAACCATATGGAGGCGTGCTGCATATTCCAAGATTGTGTATGTTAAAATAACAAGATTTTCTAGGATGGCCTGATATCGAATGTTTTTTCTGACAGTCCAAATCATAGTTTGATCTATTTTTATCGTATTCTAAAACAGCGAGTGCTTTAGATATTTTCTTTTTTGTCATTCAACATTATCATGTAATAGTATCTCATATGGCAAATATATTGGAAATTGAATACAATTATTTTGTATAAAATACCTTGTAAAAAATCATTTATGGCTTGAACGTATCTTTCCGATTTGGTGTTGCCAGTTAAGTTACTCACCGAAATAATAGGCGATGCAGTTGACATGCTGTTTGGTTTAAAAACTATTCCTTTAGAAAAATTTTACTTAATATTTTGCGTTCGTACGAATTCAATTATTATTGATTAACACGATATTTATTTTCTCGATTATATAAGTTATATAAAGTTATATAAAGAACAAGATAACGATTACTTAATTCGAAAAATTTTTGCACAAGAACTATAGCAATGAAGATTACCTGGGCTGCCGAAAGTTGATCGGGTAAAACGTGAGGCTCTTCCAGATTTTGGATTAACGTATTGAAAAAATGGTTTATCCAGTTGAGAAACGTAATCTATACTGACCTTCATTTGTATGGCAAATATGGTTCCCAAAATAGTAAAAAAGCACAAATAAAATAATCCTAGTTGACCTAAATTTCAAATATATATATATTTCGTATTAACACGTATAACGAAGACCATATTTTCTCTACGTAGCGTAACAAAGTATACGAAAAACAGGATGCAGTTAAATTAATACAATAATGCATCAACCATTTCATTAATTTTCAGGGTCATTTCATCAAGCTTTATCTTTTCCAAACCGTATTGAATTTTTAGGAAATAATGAGATATTTGTAGAGACTATTTTATATACGCAACTATTTAACTATTATATAGAACAGAAATGAAATAGCGAATATTAAATTTAATTACAACGTTGTCATTAATTATTTGAATATTAAATTTAATATATGTAAATTATTATATGTCATAAGAACATTACCCCACTCCTTTGCCGTTCTGTCGAGAAATGCTTTTCTCTCTCTGTCCCAAAGAAACCGCAAAAAGTTTCTAAAAGGTCCTAAATCGGGTTGCGGTATTCGACTTTTATAATATGCTTCATCATGTAATATTACCATATTAAGAATTGATCTTGATATTTTCAATCCCAACTTATAAAAAAGAAATGAATATTCTAGTTCTTGAAGCTAGTTATTTCTTGATTATCTTTATCGTGCATTTATTTTTTTCTTTTTTTTTTTTTCTTTCTTTTAACCAACTTCAATAAGTTGATCAATTAGCGTTCAATGGGAATTTTAATGATTGTAAAATTACTTTTTTAATGTAACTTGATTTGTTTAATTTCGATATAAAAATAATAGCTTTTTCAAAACACTTTCACTTTATTTTGATTAAATGTCTCTTAAATATATTCGACGTTCGATCATAATCGAATCTGATTAAATTTATCGCGAAAAGTATTTGTTAGTATAATTATTAATATATTAATGGTATTTACATTAATAGATGCGCAAATTTGGATAATTAAAATATATTCGATGCATATAGAATAAGTAGAGCGAAACATAATAGGAGGAAAAAATATTTTATCTCTATTAGAAGTCTCGTGTAAATTTTTGATTATTAAAAAAATGAGACTTTTTGTTAGCAAAAATTTGGTAAAAATATTTTGAGATATATTTATGCATAAAGTCTATATTTTTCTAAATTGGAAAAGTATAAATTAAATAATAAAATTATACGAATAAAAAGTTTTGAATACAATGTATAATACGAAATATGATAATATGATTTAATTTAATATGATAATAAATATAAATTATAAAGATAAATATTATAAAGATATAAAACTGTTTATTGAATCGATCACGTTTGTATGATTGATCGCAAATTGTTTTGAAAAAAGTTTGGATTTTGTATCGTGTGATCTTATTAAAAATTTTTAAATATTTAAATTAATTTAAATATTTTAAAAAATCGATAACGATGTTTCGCTTACTTGTATCATATATACGCGCACATTATTACATATTATTATATATTATTTTTCAACATATCATTTTTTAACAGTTAAAATTATGAATTAATAATGAATCATATTGCATTCTTAAATAATTTTTTAAAAATTAATAATACATAGTGTATCCTTCCAATTTTAATAATATTAATATATTTAAATAATATAAAATGAATACAATATTATAATAAAGTAGATTTAATATACATGTATATATATATAGTAAATGTATAGTTATGTCAGATATAATAATTTCATGGAAATATGCCTTTAAGTGCAAAGTGGCTTATATTTTCGGTTTCATGAATCGCGTCAGTTTCGGGTAGTTACATTGTTACGGTATGGCTGATGTGGGCCTAAGTTTAGATGACATAATTAAAAAATCAAAATCATCAGGAATGAGAAGCAGAGGTGGAGGGTAAGAAAATTTAAACAATCAGTGGTAAATTTAACTATACTGTGATTGTCGTGTTATTGATTTCTTTATAACCTTAAAAAAAATAAGTCTCCAATTATCAAAAAGAACATTTCTTTTTTTTTTATATTATCTACCAATATTTTTAAACATTTTTCATTCCATTCGAAAGATAAACGATATTTTTTTTATAAATTATTTTATTATTACATCAATTCAATAATTTTATCTCATAATCTCAGATTAATAAAAAAATTTGTTTTAAATTGTAAGTTATTCTTAACAGTTTTAACTTATTGTGAATAATTTGAAATTTTTAATTTTTTCTTCTTAGAAATATTTTATATACCGTTATGAATCATTATTTATATGTATTTTTTTATTATTTTATTTCAAATATACATTTTATTTGCAATGGAAAAGAATGATTATGATCTGATTGTTATATGTTTATTGATATTTAACTGTAATCTGTATAATTGTTAGTATTTCGGTATAATATTATATTTAAGCAAAAATGAACTAATAAAAAATATAAAAGAATTAATATAAATAATAAAATGTAAAATAAATTATAATACTTTTTGTTACATACTTTTTATATAGCGTTCGAAGAGGTACTAATAGAGGTGCAAGAGCCAATGGTTCGCTAAGGGGACGTGGTTCACAAGTAATCACTGATGCAAGATTTAAAATTATACAAAAAAATCGGGAAAAACTTACAGATGCAAGAGATAAACTTGCTGAAATTGCTAAACAAAGCGATGCTAGATTAAAATTAGATAAAATTCGTGCATCACAGTTTAAAAAAATAGAAGCACAGATACCTGGAATATCTCAGAAAACAGGTCGTAATGGAAGATTATCTTTATCCACTAATAAAATGCCACCAATCATGCCACATAATGTTCCACCAAGTATTTCAAACAATTATATGCCACCACCTTCAAGAGCAGTAGGTTATAGGCCACCTCCACTTGCAGATTCTCATTATATGGGAAACATGAATATGGATTTTATCGATGGTATATAAAAAATTGATTTGATACAATCTATAATCTATAAAATTATTTAATATCTTTAATATGTTTCAGATTATATGATGGAAACAGCACCTTTAAGAAGAACTGTGAGTAACGAATATGCCCCTACACCACCTCCTCCACCTCCAGCTTTCAGTATTAAACCTGCATCATCTTATACATGGGTAAAACCAACAAGCAGTAATGTAATAAGAATCGTACCTTCTCACAAACCTGACGATGATAGAGAACGTGAGAGAGCAAGAGATTATAAAGTTATTGCACGTTTTCCAATGGCAAGTGTTAGATATATCGCAATAATTTATCATATAGTTTTTTCAATTTTTACCTTTCGGATTATTCATAATTAATGATTTCAGACAAAACCTGCATCTCCCTCGTATAAAGAAGATTGGAGTTTTGGCACGAAATCGCGGTACTTAAATTTTTTATCGATTTCTCAAACTTTGTTATTTATTTTATTAGATTTTATCATATATAATATTCAAATTTAATATTATTTTTATAGGACTATATTAGCAGAAGATACAGTAGATTCCAAGTATTACGATTCAAGAAGTCATAGAGACATTGGAGTAAAATCAAGATTAGATTCAGTTCCGAGTAAATCGCGAACTATGGATGTTTTATCTCGATCTAAGACAAGTTCCAGTTCATCGTCACAATCGACTGGTTATCGAATTGTCGTATCGAATTTACAGGCAAATGTCACTCAAGAAGATATCAAGGTATAATGGTAAATTATTAAACATATGTAGTTTATTTGTCTTAACAATCTATATATTTTTAGGAATTATTCGAGGATGTAGGAGAATTGTTAGTATCCCGCTTAGTACGACCGGGTACAGCGGAAGTAATTTATAAAACATTAAAGGATGCTACTAAAGCTGTTGAAACTTATCATAATAGACAATTAGATGGACATCCTATGAAATGTCTTCTTGTAAATCCACGACCAAAAAATAATCCAACTGGACCAGCTGTTAGATCCCTTACAGAGTATGATTTTTATTTTATTATTATATTAGAATTATAATAGAATCGCATTTTTCTTTTATTAATTATGATTATTAATTTTATTGCTTAATAATTGTAAAATTTAAATATATATGATTTACAGATCAAGAAGAAGTGTTAATTCAAGTTATGTACAGCCAAGTTTAGGAGCAGTACATCGTGCATTATTCGATGATTCTTAATCAAATATATCAATTTTGATTCGAAATTGCCATATATAATGGCAAAATTTTATTCCAAATATTTTTAAAAATGAAATAAAAAAGAAAATAGAAAAAAAAGGTTTAAGAGATGAAATGACAGTAATACATAAAGAAAAGGAGTTTTGAATGGAATTTGTATTTATGGAACATCACATGTATCTTATTTTTAATTTATATATTGCAATTGAATGGAATTAACGTAATAGCAAGTGAATTGAATGTTATTATAAATAGCAAATACAAGAATGCTTAAATGTACATTTAAATGTAGTCAATAAAAGAAAAAGCATTTAGGAATTTGTAACATTTCGTTGTTTTGGATTCGCGCTTATGCGAAATTTTAAAAATTACAAAAAAAATGTGTATATTACACTACAGTTGTTACACTGCAAATGTAAAAAAAATATATGCCAATTCTTTAAACTCTTTTATAGTGTAATGTTCAATAAATAAAAAAAAATTATATGATTTTTTTATAGGATACCGAATAGAAAGGAATTAAGCTACTACGAGATAGAATGTACTGGCTAAGATAAAGATATTTTATTTACTCGATATAAGATGATCATAATATTATCGTAATTTATAATTATGAGATATAAAAGCTAATACCATACTGTACATATTAATGAAATGTATTAATCGTGAGTTCTCTTGGAAATAGGTATTACGTCATGGAAGGAAATTCGAGTAAGTATTTGGAATAGTTGACGATTATAATTCGACATAATAAATGGCACATAAATAATTTTATTTCTGATCACAACTACAATTTCTAAAGAAAAACAAACTCGCGAGGCACGACTCGATTTATACCGTTCATAAATCTCCGGTAGATGCTATTAATAATATATGTATATTAACGTTGTGTTAACCTTTGTTGCCCACGCACATTCACATGAAAAAACCTATACAATTAAGATATACAAAATACAATAAAAAAATTAATTTCAAATAATTTAGTATCTAGTGACATTACACGCAATCGCTCCTCTTAAATATTCACAAAATTTGTTCCGTTAGCACTGATTATCAATACTGTGAATCTTACTTGTGTGAAATAATTTAATTTAATTCCGTCCTAAGTATTCGTTTTACGAGGTTAAACTTAACAAATTTTGAACTTAATCTTTCACTTGACTATATCTTACGTATAAAAGTCTCCTTTTTTTCCTCCTTCAAGGTATCGTAGTATAGTAAGAAGATTTTAGCTTCTACGATGATTGTTCATTTTAGATTTATTTGGCAATCGAAGAACTTCCGCATAAGACATTTCTAAACGTTTTAGTCGTGCTACTTCTACCGACGCTGTGCTCGGTTTATAGTCTCTATACTCGAAACTGTTGTTGTGTTGACCTACGTTGTTGTTACCTACGTTATTCGAAGATTTTGCGGCTGAATTAGGAGGTGACTCTTTCGTTTTGCTCGGATAGCTGTATCCGTTGCACGTGCTGCCATTTTGATCGGCGATTGTGAAAGGTCTGAATTTTTTCTTTCCCCCGCTGTTCGATTTCGATGGAACGAACTTGGGATTTGTCGTTGGAATCACATCAGGTGTCGTTGGTCTGTCGTTATACGTTAACTTTTTACTAGCGGAAGAATGTTTTTTCGATTTCTTTTTACTGTTAAGCATTAAATAATCCGACCGATTCACGTTTCGAATTATATTCTTTCCGTTCTTCGCCAGTGTCACTTCACCGTTTTGTTGCTCGTTTATTCCATTCGATGAGATTTGTACTATATATGGTGGTTCGGATACGGCGGATGAGAAAATAGAAGAGGAAACGCTTTGATTATCGTCAGTAGTTTCGCTAGGAACATCTTCTTGGAGCACAGATTGTTGCTGAGAATTGATCGTACTCGTAGAATCGTCCAATAAAGGTAATTTTTCACCTTCGTCCTTAGCTTCTGCCGCTCGTTTCAAGACTCGGAATATTTCACTGAATAATTGTCTATATTCCGGCGTTTTCCGGAATCTACTCTCGAACGGGCTATTGTCGTCGTAAATGCTGAACTTGCAATCCTCGCCGTCCGCAAAAGAGAAAAGAAACGAGCCGGGCCTTCCTTCGGTTTGTGTCGCTTTGTTACTCGTCTCGTCCAAAAAACCGGAAGACGAAGTCTCGGCTTCGGAAAAATCTGTGGGAGTGGCGGAAAACACTTTTTTACCGCACATCTCTGTTTTGGCACGTGTCGCGTTTCCAACGATCGATTTCGCCGGCTCTTGTTGGATCTCCGTTTCCAACGTCGGATTCTGAAAGCTGTTAAATTCGCCCGACATCTCTAATTCTTCTTGCAACGACATAGGCGTCGGCACGCTATCTTTCCGCCGAAGCGCGGATCGTCTTTGAACTTCTAACAAGGCTTGATATTTCTCCACTAGCACTCTATAAGGGTTCTTCATGTCGTTTGACACTTCGTTTTGATCGTTCGATTCCTGAAAATATTTATACACGATAATTTTATCTATTTTTCAAAGCGAGTGTAAAAAAGAAATTAGAAAAAAAATTAAAGAAACATAGAATAGAGATACCTAATGTTATTATGGTTTCCAATAACGCGAGAATTATCGATTTTATAGTGGAATACCGTATTTAGAACGTTCGTCTTTCATCATTTTCGAAAATAATAAATACGCGAGACGTGGAAAAAATTAAGTAAAATTTAATTCTGATCTGTCAGTGAACACGAATAATGATTTTTAAACAATTCCTCTCTTCCAAAAATGATTTCTGAGAAATCTGGAAATTTAATTCACAGAAAGAACGACTTTTATTGTTGTTTTATTAATAAATTTAAAAATCAAGGGTTAACGGATGAAAGGTAAAGGCCAGATTTATAGGATATTAAATAAAAAAGCAATATTTGTTGTATAAAAATATATTTTATTTAAAATCATATAAATCTGGCACTTACATTGTACAACAATTTTAACAAATACTTCGACTAGATACACTAACAATATTCGATCATGCTAAAAATGAAATGAACAAAGTTCGACTATAAATACGACGAAGCAAACTTAATTCTAAAAAAAAAAAAAAAAAAAAAAGTCAGCATCATCAAAAATCCAATTATCTATTAAAATTTTATACATACATGAATAATTATTTATATGAAAATAACTTATTCGTCAATTCGTTAATTTAAAACAGTCTTTTTGTTCTTTGGAAATTAAACTTTTCTTCTCTATTTTTCTTTTTTTCAACGACATATAATATCTACAAGATTATTATTATTATTCTATTCTATTAAATTACCCAGAAAATTAATTGCGGTGTTTAACAGAATAATAATTAATTTTTTTTTTATAGTCCCAATAATTTTTTTTAATTTATCCTGATGGATAATAATCGTTTCGATTTCCTTTTTATTTAGCATTAATGCTAAATAAAAAAAAAAAAAATTTGGAAAATGTTCTTTTCCAAAAGAACATCTTCATTTGCTTCAAATTTTATTTATTAAATACGCATACAAAAGAATTATGCGAATTTGTTTCATTTTCATTGGATCGAAGTAATAATGATTAAATGAAAAAAAAAAATAAATAAATAAATGAAAGGATATTAAACGATAGTGCAAAACTATACGTGATAAGCATGAATTTAAAATTTATCGAAATTCTTTGAACTCTGTTCAATTTTCCGCAATTTATTTAAGGAGTAATTTAATATTAATATAAACATGCAAAAACATTTTATTGCACGCAAATTTGTGCACGGCATTTTTCTGGCATACGAACGACATATGAATTATGAATAATCTTGAAAAATCGATTTCCAATTCTATTCTCGTTCAATTCAATTGAATTTGTTACGATTACGCTCCTAATAATGTAAGTGCTCAGTTATAATTTTCGTTGTGCTTTACCTACACCATTTTTTTTTTCAATCACCTTTATCAAGAATCTTTAATAACTTTTTAAAAATCTGTTAAATTATCATACACAAAGAATTTTTAATCGTAAGCCAAAAATGCCAGAACAAAATAAATCTAATAAAATAATAATGCTATAAAGATGAATATATATTGTATTGAAGTTTCGAATAAAATTTGATCAAAATTTTTCAAAACAACGCGTTACGCTTTTCATTCACACGACCAAAAATTTTGTTTTATCAAAGTTTCCGATCGTTTAATTGTTTCGTTAAAGGAATAAAAATTAAAAGATATTCAGTCTTTATATGTGCATACGTCGAGTAAATTTTAAACGGATATTTTTCGATAATATATAGAAGTAAATAGATTATGCGATTAATTCGACTATTCACTCGATTAAATATTTTCAATTTCTAATTTAGAAAGAGAAACTAATTATATCTATCACTCTCTTACGCGTTTAAGATTAAAGCAGTTTTTGACTATTCTTCACCGGTAAAACTTTTTTCAAAATAAAAATTGGTATTCGAAATGGTTTCAGTAACAATGGTATGATACACTCGTTTTTTATATACCATATCGTATGAAAGAAAATAAATATTAACGACGGTGATTTCAATATACACGTAAAAGTTGTCCACAACAGGGATCGAAATTCTTTATTCTCTTTTTTTCCCCTGGATTTCTTAATCTTTGTTGCGAATATCTCCTAAAGCAAAGAAAATTAAATTATTTTTGAATCCACTGTAATACAACTTCAAATGCCTTTAAATATACAGAGGTAACGATATACATAATATTTAACGGTGATCGTCGAAATTACAACGTTCAAATATCGTGTACGAGAAACGCAAAATATCGATCAAAGAAAAATAAAACGTTAGGTAAACAATCGAATAAAAGTGAAAGAGTAATAAGAAGAAAAAAAAAAAAAAAAAAAGAGGAAAATTTTTCATGCACGTATCGGCCTGATAGAACGTTGCAGAGAAGAATATAAGAAAGAATTACCTGAGTGAGAGACTCAGTGTCACGTTGACTATCGTTTATGAGCGATTCGGCCATGCTAATATCATCGTATTCCTCTTGATTCAACATTACAGAGAGTTCGTCGTGCGTCTTAGAGTCCAATCCGCGTAAACATCGCCCGCATAATTGACCCCGCCTATAAAAATTTCAATGTTTCGTTATCGAAAAAGTGTCGTTGGCCGATAAATTGACAAAACGCACGTCAGCAAAAATTTTCCTAAATAAACAACTTGTAACGATTGTATTTTTCATATGCAAGTATAAAGAAATAGCAAAAAAAAAAAAAAAAAATCGCAACAATACTCGAGATATCTCTGTCTGCGAAATTATTATACAATAAATTGAAAAAAATATAATATCCACAGGTTCGACGATATCTACCTTACTTCTTCGAGGGTATTTATTTCCTCTTGAAGATTTTTTACGTCCTGTGCTTTATTGCGCCAAACGTTCAACTGTTCTTCCAACGCGTTATTTTCTTGCAATAAAGTTGCCAATTGTTGCCGAAGCTCGGTAACTTTTTGTTGTTCTCTTGCCCTCTGACTTCGCGCTTCTTGCAGTTGTCTCAACAATTCGGTAACTTCCTCGTCGTTCGTTGGAACTGTCGGTAATTGTCGCACGTTCGAATCTGCATTTACCTCTTGGAAAGATTTCTGACCCGACGGAGCAGCGTTCTGAAACATTGTTTCCGACTTTCGAGTTTAATAATAATATATCGCGTCAATATTAATTTTATTATTATTATATACTAAAAAATATCTATTCGAAATATCGTAAATATTATTGCCAAAGAATTATCAGAAATTGGGAGGAAAACGAATCCGCGAACTGTACGTGAAAAACAAGTAATAAAAATGGTTACCAACGACCGCATTGTTGGGTAAGAAGCCGTATGAGTTATCTATCGAAATTTTATTAGTGGCGGATTAAACGATTAAATTGTTCGCTTATCTGGAAAGTAAACTTGCGTATAACGATTTCTTTTATATTCTTTTTCGAGAGAAATAAAATAAGATTCGATCGAGAATTAAATTCGAATTGAACACGATGAAACCGAGATTTTTGCAACTTGGTAGCAAATAATTATCGTGGATCGTGGAAAATGAATTCTATGAATATTAATTACCTGTTGTGTGCTGCTACCCTGCGTGACCGATACTTTCCAATGAATGGTGTGTGTTTGTGTGATATTGTTTGTCGATTGACTCGTAGATTGTTGCCGGAGCAGACTTTCGTGTTGTTCGTTTATCTCGTCGATTTTCTTCTGAAGTTCCTCGCACCTCGCTTCTAGACTCTCGATCGTTAAACATTGACTGTCAACAAATCACGAAGAACGATTTGTCAATTTAATTTTCTCTCTACTTCGCGTTAAATGATCGATAATCGAGTTTCATTCGATTCTCGAAAAAGATAATCACTTAGGATGGAAAAACCGTCGAGTTTGCGTACAATGAATTGCGATAAAATTGAATAACAGTACCAAGATGATCAATCCTCATACCTCTTGATCAATTTTTTGTCGCTGGTGTTCTCAATTACTAGGCGATGATTTGCACGTTCCAAATCTTGAATACTGACTTCGAGTTGCTCGTAAATTTTCAGTCGCGAATCGTTTACTTCTCTAAGGGCAGCGGTTTGTTTTTTCATATACTGGAAACAAAAAAAAATATCATATTTTAATCTAAACGATTCCCGCGATTGGCGAAAATATATCTCGAAATGTCGAAAAAAATCACCTCTATTTCTTGTGCTTGTTCCTCGACGGTCGATTGATGCGCTTTGATAATGTTTTCTAACTCCTTGTTCCGTTCCAAAAGCGTTTTTCCAAGTTCAGCCGCTAATTGTAAATCTGGAATAAAAAAATTCTCCGTCAATTTTAAAATACTCTAATTTTCACGTTTCCGTCCGAATCGAAAAGATCGTTTGTTCTCTCTCCATTCGTGACTTCTCATTCTCGAGATCGAATAAATAAATATTTTAATTTCTATCTCGTTAAATAAATTTCCCATCATTGAATGATAATGATTGAATAGTAGGAAAAAAAAAAAAAAGGAAACGAGATATAACGTCAGAGAGAACGATAGATATACAGATATGCGCAGTGGTTAATTTGCGCGTAGTTTGATTATTCTTAGGACTAAATGAGATCCGATCTATGGTCAACGTCCGATGCTCTCTCTCTCTCTCTCTCTCGTTAACGATGACGAGACAGACGAGCGATTCGAAACGACGGTGGATGTTGGGTACGGTAAACGGTTGTTTGGTTCGTTGCATTTCCTCGGTCCGAAATCGACGACCTCTCCATCACAGCTTAGACGCGAGGATGAAGCGTGATCTAGCTAGGGCCAAGGACCTTGGAGTCGCGAGGAAACGACCCAACTACCGTTTTCTCCTTCCCATCCCCCGCTCTCATTAATGCTTCCCGACTCGCTTCATAGCGCCACCACGCAAATCCCATTCTCTTTCTCTTCCCCTAATTCGCACAATCTTCGCATTTCTCATACAAAAATCTCATCTCACTTATAATTTTCACCACGCGACATGCACTTGTACTTCATCCTGCCTTCTCATCTCTCCCCCCCTCTCCTCCTTATTTCTCAACATTTTCCCATATTTCGTAAAAAATATAATTACTACCAAGGAATTAAATTAAGAAGATCAATTTACATATGATTCGAGTATCTCGTAAAAATTCACGTCACGCTTCGAGCTCTTTTTGAGAATAAATTACACAGTTCGCGAATATATGCAACATAACGTGGAATCACTTTGAAAAAAGATACGCATTTTCATGCATTTTCTTCCCGTTGTCACGTTGAATCGAAATATTTTATATATTCTTTTCTATATATTATTTACACGTTTGCAATTTGGAAACTGTAAAAGTAAGAAATTGGCGATTGTATCTTTGCAAAGATTCGTTGACACTTGTTCGAAAATACAACGAAATCGAGTTAGATGAAAAAAGGAACGAAATCACTGGAGATCTCTCGTATATCCGCACATTTTCCAACGCACCGAATCGTCGCCGTTCGAACGAAAGATCGCGTATACCTTCCGGGCCTTGAAGACAAGAGAGCTCGATCGAATAATCCCAACAATCCAAGGAATTCATCTGAGCCTGTGGGTCCCAGACCACGTCCACGCTAGGACCGCTCATCTTTCCAGATCCACAATCCCAACTCGATCAACTCGAACTCGCGCTTTTTCTTCGTTCCCCGGTTCTTCCGTGAACACAAGTGTGTCTCTCTACACTTGATATCGTTTTTCACTTTCGAAGGGACGAATCTCCTCTCTCTCTCTCCACCGATCGATCAACCGTTCTGAATGAAAATAAAATTGGTCCATCCAGATGATATTCAGATTCGAGCGTTACTCTCGGATTATCTCGAACACAACCGGTTCCAACGAAGGTAGCCGGTCTTCTGTGAATCGGTACAGGTTACTTAGGTACCCGGGGAACGTGCTTAGCCAAGGCCCAAACGTCCAATGCCCATCCACCGCCTAACCTACGACCAACCGCTCGTTCCCTCTCTTCGCGCCAAGCCTTCCACTCCCCTCCCCTATCCCTTCCTTTCCAACCGTTGCCCCTCCCTCGCCTCTACCTGCGTCCACGCTGCGTCTCGGTGTAATTCCCTTCTGGCGACCACACTGACCATCTTTTCTCGGCTACTCTCACTCCCAGCGTGCCCACCTCTTTTTCCTTTCCCTTCTTCCAATTCCGTATCTCTTTCTTTATACCGGGTATACACACGTGCAAAACTTGTCCCACTTGTGCTACTTTTATTTCAAAATCAGAATCTTTGATTAAACCAGCATGGGAACGCACTAATCACCTTGATTACGCGTAACAAACGATCGATTCGCATACGAACAATGCGATTTTTTTAAAAATATCTTTCATTAAAAAAACGGCCACGATATTTTCCTTCGAATCAATATTTATACAGAATGAAACTTTGACTTTTGCGAATAATAACGTTCGAATAAAGCTATCAATTGTCACGTCTGGTAATTTTCCGTTAATTTTCTCTTGCTTGTTGTCCGTTTATTTGTAATGTAAAGTGGGATACCTATATAAGATATTGAATATTTATAGACTCGACGTACGCAGTAACTGTATAGCATTCGGTATTTCCATACGCATAATAATATTTCATCGAACTTGGTTAAAACTTTTTTGTAACGGATGTTTATTCGTTGTATTAACTTTATCGATACGATAAACGAATCGACTCGACGAATCATATTGTATTAAGAAAACAACAAATAGTAATTTTTTAATATCTCGACGATTCGAGATCGACGTGATTATATTTATCGAATCAAAACAAACTAGCTAGGGGAATAACACAATTGGGTATTTTTACTCGACGAGCGGACGATATCGATCGAACGACACGACGACATATTCGAAATATTCGAAAACGAGGCGATGATCGGCCTCGTCGATCGCGAGAAGCGAGATCTCGTTCTCGGGGATCGCGATAAACGACTTCCTCGTGGTATTTTCGATCGAAATAACCTCTGGCGACCTCGAGTCCTTTGGCGAATCGAATACTTTCTCCTGGGAATGGCTCGCGAAACGTTATTAATCTCTCGATCGGTCGAAATAAAAGAGAGAAGGCTATTGTTGGCGTGGACCGAGAGCACACAGCCGCATACCCTCTCCTCCCAGCCACAGAGCACAGGTGCACCTATACGCGAGAACGCCGACCTTTCCAGACCACCAAACGCCACCATGCGGTGTGAAACCTACCTCATCTAACTGGACCATTATCGCGCCAACACCACACCCTTTATCCATTATCTTTTACAAACTAACTGAATTTCACGCTTTGCTTTTACCGTGTCGATCGCATCCAATTTATTGCCGGATGCGGCTCCCAATCCTATCTCCATACTTTCTACCCTTCTTGTCCATACTTCCAACATTTTCACCTCTAATAATCGCTACCGATTTTTCCAAGCTTTGGAATCGGTATCGACAACATTTATCAAGATTCAAGATTAGGAAATTGAAATTTTTCGTGCAAAAGCGTAAAAACATTGGAACGAACGCGTATCTGTTTTAGCAAGTGGTCGCGCGAAACCTTTCTATTTCTTATAAATAAAGGCGACGCGCAAAAAGTTTGCCATTGACTCGACTCGAATCCGATCCTACGAGCCACGTAGAAATACGTGGGCTCGGTTCTCATCATTGTACCGTACACAGCGCACGCGACATTCTACGAGTTTATTTCTCTTCCAAAGATGTTCGCGCCATAAATTCCACGGATCTAGAATCTCTTCTTATGCCATTTATCTTCAAATACGTATGCGTTGTATATGTAAGAGTATATGTCAAAGAGTGTGCGCGAGAAAAATGTTCTCCTTCGTAGCGGAATTTCTTCGAGCATTTCGTGCATCCTTCCCTATATTTCTTTGTGTAATTTTACTTCAAACAGAGAATATAAACGTTCATCTCGTAGTCGTGATTTTCGATATTTTATTTAAAAACAAGTAAATAAGCGAAGAGTATCCATTGAAGTAATATCGATGAAATATCGACAGGAATTCGAATTCCTGTTTATTTGCTTTAACGGGAGATTAAGGAGAGAAGGTAGGCTTGGTTCATAAACGAGGTGCGAGAGCATTGTACTTAAACCCCGAGAAATCTGCTCTTTCTCACGAGCCAGAAATTATAAAAACAATACGTAATAACGCTTCATCTTATCCGATCTGATCCGTTGAAAATTCAACGGAATGGAATAGGTATCGTGGTGGAAGAAAGCACGGTCGAAGGGAAAGGATGAAAGCCAAGCGGAGTCTGATCCTTCCCCCTCCATCGATGCGCGACAATTCTTCGAGTCGCGCAAGACGCGTGTTAATCGCGTTCGTTTCTAAATTGTGGATTCGGCAACGCGGCACGGCCAATGCGAATCGAGCGTTACTTCGATCGATACGACGCGACAACCGTGCGCCGAAACAGGACAGACGCGTGCTAAACTGAAATCGATTGCACGACGCTGTGTTGAAACTCGATGCGTAAATTTAATTTAAGAGTATTTCGAGATGATTTTCCAACCATATTTAACGTTAATATCGATTATTGAAATGATGAAAAATGATAGAAAACGCGCGATATAACGGATGATGCAACAACGGAGAAACAGCTTCGAAAAAATGTCGCGTCACGAACAGAAACGGGTAAAATGTTGTTCACCGTTCGCCGGTTAGAAATATTCGTCTCGTTTCAATTACTTTATTAAAAAAATCATTTTATCGAGGATATTTTTAATTGATTCGTTGTATAAGGATAATCGTGACATCTTGAAACGATGATCGACGTATAGACAACCGTGGTTACTCAACTTAATATCGGTGGAGGGACGCAAATGGTAAAAAGATTGTTTTCTAATGGTTTACAGCGATGATACACCTTCGAAAGTACGTTCGACGTTCACACGCGGATGATAATTTAGGAAGAAGCGTGTCCGTGCACCCAACGTACGTGTGCTGTTACGTGAAAATTACCGTGTTGACGATAAATATCGTCAATCGCTAGTTTCACATCCTTAGGGCTTGGCTGTCACGAAACGAACATCTTCCTTGCCGACGTTACGCGAATTCAATTAAAGCCTAAATTTCTATCGAATTCCATTTACCAACGTCGATCGTGTATTATTTTATCGCGGATATTGTTTGATAGCTTGGCGAAAAGATGCATGTAAAAAAAAAAAAAAGAAAAAGAAAAAAAACTCACTTTCACCGCGGTATCGTTTAACGTTAATGTTTCGAACGCGAAACATCGAATCCATATTAGGCCGGGGTCTTTGTTACGACGTTTAAGGAGATCGAGCAAGAAGGAGAACGGCGTTCAAAAACAACCGATGGAAACAATGCGCTGTGCGGGGAAAATATTCGCGTTGTTTTAGAAAAGGAAATACAAATAATTATACCAAACGATTCTTGCTTTAGCGGTTTCGTTAATTGAACAAGTTCTTTTCGAAGGAGAACGGATGTACGCGTTTGTCGCGATTTCCACCGTTCTTTCCATTCTTCTTTCCACGAACGATTTTCAACAATTTTTTCTTTCTTTTTCTCAAACAAAGATGGCGTTATACGCATCTATATATCTATAATATACCTATAAATAACGTGGAAAGAAGGATCGTGGAAGAAGAAACGTTTCGACATCCGCGAGCGTGAAATATTTCGATATTTTATATTCGTTTTACATCGATAGATAAATGCGTGTTGTACTATGCGTCAGTGAACGGAATACGAAACGAACTTATCGTCTTATTCAGCGTGCATAACGAATTTTTAACGTCATGCTTATTTTAATAAGAAAATTGTCCGTTTACTTTCAATCAAATTTACTTTTTGATCAAATTTTGAAATGTCATCGGAACGGAACGAACGATTAAACCGTGTTTGACGCGCGCGCGCCGTTTCCTGTAAAGTAGCATTGCAAAACGGTGTACACGAGTTGGGAAAGATAAGCAATGAAATAAATCCAAGGCCTCGGAAGTGACTTTCCCAATAACAATCCGGAAATACCGGGGAATAATTGTTATAAAACCGTTTTGGAATTTTGTTGTTGGGAGCATAAAATCGGCCAAAAATTTCAAACGCCTCGTGCTGCGTGACAAATCGTTTTATAGACGTCTCTTATTGGCCAATACTCGATGGCTCAGCGTGACGCGTTGTAAATCTATTTAGCGCAAACCGTGTAACAGATGGTAAAGTTATAAAATACAAACTTTTGCCATTTTCGATGGATATGTTTTCGAATTGTAGTATCTTTAAGCTTGAACAAATTTTTAACCCTAATTTCCTCCACTCGAAGAGATAAGAAAAATTATAATCGCGCCAAACTTGCAAACGGTCGAGCTCATCTTTTTCCATCTAACGTATCCTTATTTTCGATTAAACGATTATCTTACGTAATAATTCAATTCAAATTTTCTTCTCGATGTTCATTCTCGTCTTCTCTCCTTTGGAATATTTTAATACCGTACGTGATCATTAAACACCGATCGTCCCAAGCGCGAGTGCGAAGAAACGAACGTTGTAGTCGAGATCGATATTTCTCCGCGCGATGAAATGGATTCGAATTCCAACGATACGTTGGAAACGCGTCGAGCGACACAGCGACGCAAAATCGAGGGCAAGCGTGATCGTTGACTGGTTAAAGTTATTCGCGTGGACTATTAGAACGTCGTGACGACAGTGACCTCGAAGCAAAGAAATTGAGAATTATAGGTATTATAGGTGGTTGGAAGCCGCGTCCTTTCGAGAACGAACGAAGACACGCCGGTATTAATTAGAAAACGAGCAACATGTCAATTAATATTTCTTCTGTCTCTCTCTATTCTATAAACGTTTAAATACACACATTGTTCGCGATATTTCCTTATTGTTTCGTTCCTAAACACCTAAATCCTTGGAACGGCGATATTAATCGTCGACGGTCAATAATTTATTTCGTTTCAGAGATTGGATATCCATTAGGAAAGGAAAGTGTAGTCGTAAACGATCAGAAACCAAAAGATTGAAAGATTAATCTATTCGAACGTTGCATACGCAACAACACTCGTGATTGATTAATTGAATTAACGTTTTAAAATCGTAGCTTTAAAAAACGATAAAATTACATTCGAGAAAAATAATAATAATTTTTTGTCGTCTTAAAAACCTTTTGCTTTCCATCTTGTTGTTGTCCCCGCGAATATATATATATATATATATATATGCTTGGAATTCTACGATATAAGTGAAAGTATATATCGCGCATCGAGTTGACGTGATAATTAACACTCGTAAACGTTACACTCGTAAACGATAGTTAAACGCGATAAGAATGACGAGCGATCGATTCGCTCGAGGCCTGGCCGCATTTTACCGCAAAATATTATTATATTAACCTTGGAATCGACGAATACATCGGCCCCTCGTCTATTCCCCTCTTTTTTTTTTCTTCTTTCCTTTTCGCTCCCGCTTCGTTGCACGGGTCAAGACGTTCAACGCTCGTCTCGCCTACTTTGCACGTACATCTAACACAACGAGTACATTGTAATATACTTGGCGATACTTTTTCATACGCGTGTCCTCTCTGTGACGAGAATATTCGTTAACGATTCGTTATAAATATAAAAGCCGTAGATTTTCGAGGCATCGTTTGTTTGCCCCGTTTCCCGGTCGATACAACATTATCGATTCATAAACGCGTTTGCGCTATCTTATCGATCGGAGAGAAAGAGAAAAATTATCCGATTACTTTTTTTATTATCTTAGATAAAGCTTACTTTGTTCTCTCGAAAAACGCGTATATCGCGTACAGCTTGGCGATTGTTGAAATGAAAATAAAAATTTCATTAATTAATCGCGTTCAACGAGTGTGAAAGAGGTATCGATGTCATGGTTTCTCTTCCACTTTACGATCACCCACGGGACGATTTCGAAACGACGATTGATTTTATTTCAATTTTTCCTTCTCCTTCTTTCTTTCCTCAATTTTTTTTTTTTTTTTTTTCGTTCGCAATATCAAAGTCGGTCGGTAACCCTACCCACACGAGAAGGTGGATGACTCACGGCCCTTGTTCAGAAGTCAAGAGAGCGCTGTGCTCACTTCCGTCACAGCGATTTATTGCATCACCGCTGTTATTTGATAGAAAATTGTCCACGACGAGTATCTGGACGAGTAACTCCCACTCGAGTTTCGGTAAGCGACGAGCCTTTTTGTTTTTTCTTTTCCTTTTTCTTTCCCCTCGACAACGAATATATATATATATATCGAGACGATATATTCTCTGGATAAAATGCAAGTCTCGTTCGAACGAATACCACAACGCACGGGCGCGATTGGCTTGAAGGAAACGGAAGTTGGAAGAGAGAGAACCCCGTCTGTGATCATTGCGAACGGAGGAAACTCTATCGGCGAGAGTTTATCTATCGGTTGCTTTTTAACCACAACACTTTCCACCCCCACTCCTCAGCTACTTGTGTTTCAGACAACAGGAATGGGATCGTCGACCACGAAAATTCTTCGATCGGGTGTTTCACGATTTCGAGTCTCCGCGAATCTCTGGAACGAAAAAAGAAAGAAAGAAAGATAT
Source organism: Apis cerana (assembly GCF_029169275.1). Taxonomy (NCBI): domain Eukaryota; kingdom Metazoa; phylum Arthropoda; class Insecta; order Hymenoptera; family Apidae; genus Apis; species Apis cerana. The sequence goes on from NC_083854.1 coordinate 13,133,372, forward strand.
TTCGAAGAGTAGAAATGTCGCGACGAGACCATCGAAACAGATCCAGGGAGAGAAATTTATGTTAATCGAACCGACTCCCATTGATCCTTTCGACGATGACCCGAGATTTGTAATTCTCGAAAGTCATACTCATATCGCTCTCCTCTCATCTCTTACGATCCTCTGTGCTCGATTTCTTAACTAAAAGATTAACAAACTCAAATGAAATTCGGGGCAAAACTATCCACCAACTGGAAACAATTTTGCATAAACTTGGATAGACATGGAACGATTGTTATTATTAAAAAGGGAGGATCATGAAAGAAACGAGAAGCTGAACTTTCTCGGGAATTCCAGCGAAGGAAAGGTCGTCCAGGGAAGGGAAGACGGATCGTTTCAACTTTCCTCCGTATTCTAATTAGGGGAAAAGTTGCGAAGACACGATTATCTTTTCACGATCGAGGAAAAGAGGGCGATAAAAAAAGCGAGGCGATATTCGGCGCGGTCTATCTACTCCGCTTTGGGAATCCTAAAGATAAAAAAAAAGAAAAAAAAAAAAACAGGAATAACACGGCTGACGGTGGCATAATTAGCCAGAGAAATATCCACTATCCCGTGAGAACTATAAGTTTCGTTCTAAATTTATGAATAAATCGGTTACCACGGTTGGAACGGCGGCTTTACACACACTGGAATTGTTACATACTTCACACGCGTTTGTTTTCGCCAATATGACACGGAAATATCTTCCGTTCCAATTTTCAAACCGAGCATATCGCGAAAAGATGTACACGGTAGAGATTTTCAATTGTTCGCATTATAGCGTATGTATTGGCATTTACGGTAAATGGAAATACAGTTATCCTTTCATAAATAAGATTTTTCGAACACCGTTTCGATTCTTTTCCCTATTTTCTATTTTATTTGAAATATTTATCCATATTAAGGGATTGTGTCGTATTATACATGTGTTAGCATATACGGTAAATGGAAGTACGGTTATCCTTTTATAAATGAGATATTTCGAACTTGTACGTTACTTCTATTCTTTCTCCTATTTTCTATTCGTTGAAATTGAACCGCATTGTATCGGAAAGCTAGTCGGATCCGCGACATTCGATAATTGTGAACTAATTTTTTTAAAGGTCTTTCACGCGTTACGTAAAACTTGTTGCGTAAACGTGCGCGATCCGATATCAACTTTGCTGTTTTCACAATGAAATTTTCCTCCCTTGACTCGGGAATCGAAGATACCGATCGATTCGCGTCGACTCCGTCGGTATCGTTTCGGTGGTTTCAATTTTTAACGGGTGATTCCTCTTTTCGAGACTTAAAAAAAAAGAAAAAAAAATCGAATCCTCGAAGGAAGAAAAATATTCCAAAGCAATATCCGTAACGACTCTTTTAAAGATAACGCTATAGGTTGCGTGAATTTCCACTTGAATTTCCAAACGTAACACGCAGATTCGAACGCGTGTTATTACGATAGATCGCGATGAAGAAAAATTTCACGTTATATATCGCACGCGATGAACGATTAACCGCGGAGAGGAGAAAGGCTTTCGTTCCCTCGATTTCGACACATATTCGACCGACGAATTATCGCCAGCTCTTCTTGTTCCCTCGACCGTAATAATATATCGCAATTCCGAGAGATAACGCTCCGCTCGCTCTTTATCTCCCTCTCCTCCTTCCTCCTTCATTTCTTTCTCCATTCGAAAAAAACTTTACTCGTTCGACTACCTGAAAATTACAGATAATAAAAGTGCAAAATGTTTATTCGGTTGTCGGGTGCAAGAAACAAACGAATACCGTGTAATCGCAACGTTTAATCGCACGATCGATTTTACTGAAAGAACGTCGTTATCCGAAATTTTTTCCAACATGCATTAATCGAGTACGTCCGTCGTTTATGTTCCGCGTTAAACGTACATCGTGCGAATCTCGTCGTTTCGAGGGCAGCTCGATCTTTGCACGTTGTACGATCGAAGGAAACGTTAAGGATCTCCCGACACCGAGTCGCGTTGATCACTACCCTATCGCGATGCCGCGTAAACCGAGTCAGTGTACCAAACGCGTTTTCTAACCTAACGTACCAACGTTTCTAACCTAAAAATTGAAAATCCTTACGATTTCGATTTCGACGAAAAACGAAATGTAAATGCTTTCGTCTACGTACTTTGTGATGACGCGACTCTAAAATTTGAAGAAAAAAGAAAAAAAGTAGAAATACAGGAGATCGGAAAAACTTGGGAATCGAGAAAAAACGGACACGCGGCCGACACGAATCCAAGCCAGTGTGTCAAATGTATTTTCGCGAGCCGTTCTCCCACGATCGACTACGGAATCGATAAAATATAGGATAACAAGCGGTGCGAAGAAATATTCAATTCGCGCGACGAAATTTCGGATAAATTTGGCCGAAAAGCGAAACGAATCGAAATTATTACGATTCACGACTTTACGTTCCTTGCTCACTATTCCAACAATTTTAATGGGGAAAATTTAATAGTTGAAGTTACGAATAGAGTTATAGTAATTTATCGTTCGAACCGTAATAATAATCGGAAATAACTGCAAATAAGTGGGAAATGGATCGGAATTACAGGAAAAGCGGATCATTAACTCGAAGTAACTTGATTCGAAATTTTTAATTTTTAACCAATTACTTTTTCAACGGATTTACACAATCAATTTATTATAAAGATTCGCTTCAAATATCATCAAATGATAATTCGTTGTATTAGATATATCCAACGGTGATGGGGAAAATTTAATAATTGAAAACTTGACAACAATCGGAAATAACTGTAGCGGATCAACTACAATTATTACGGATAAACGGTTGTTCGAGCATTTTAAAACTACATTATTCTAAATTTTTATCCGGCTACTCTTTTTCAACGGATTAATTCCACGACTCTGCCTTCCAAATCGAAACTCGTAATTCGTGTTTGACGGTCGTCGCGCTTATCGTGGATCTAACCTCTAATAATATTTATATTTTAGATGTTGCCGAATCTATCTATCGAGCGGCTTCGTTGCACGTTGCGACTTTCTAATTAAGTAAATACCACCTTTCGATGGCGCGTTACACGTAGATACTGATGCGTGTAACATCGATTTCATACGAACGGGGAAAAAGAAATTTAAATATTCGGATAACGCGGACCTATATTACATACCTATATCACATCCTAGAGCAGAAAATGAGTTTAAACCAATATATCGTGCCGTGAAAATTCTTCCTTCTTTTTCACATATAAGTAATTTCCATCCGCGTGTCGCGATAATTGATGCGTACAAATGTGCTAAACGAGCGTCAAACAATGCATTTGGGTCATAGTCTTGTTCGCAGCGTTCTCCAAGATACGTTATTCCACTTTGTATTTATACTTTTTTGAAAACGGAGGAAAAAAGGAAGGAAAACGTTCGAAATACAAAGTCGAAGAGGATCGAAGTTCGTCGGAGAGATCGAGGAGATGCAAATAAGGGTTATGAGAATGTAATACTTTTGATGAAAACTTGATAACAATAAATTTATTAACTCGTACATCATCGTGAAAATATCGAAATGTTAATTGAACGCACATCGCAACCCACGTTTCTAATCTTATTAGAATTCAATTTTCTCTTTCCTTTTTTCCTTTTTCTTTTTTCAAATTGAAGAACGAGTATCTCATTTTCCATCGCAAATACGATCATTGAAATCTGATTCCTCCGTTCAACCGTGTCTAAATATCTAAATATTTCGATTGGATTAAAACGCGTTTTGAAAGAAAATTTAATCGAACGTTCGTTCGAGATTAAAGCTGGAAGAAGAAAGATGTTAGAAAAGGAAATGGTCGAAAGAAATGGATACGAATCGTCTGGTAATACAGTTTTATTCTCACGATAATGATCACCATTGAAGCATCTACGGGAAACCGAAAAACGAGGACGCTCGATTCGTTCGACCGAGTTGTGCTCTCCGCTTCGTGCTACGCCAAAACTCTATCCGCGCGGAATTCAATGCCTTTCTTTATCTCCCAACAACAAGAAGAAGAAGAAAGAAAATTTTACAGAAAAATCCTGCGTATTTTTCATCGATTCGATCGTACAAAGTTGACGGATGAAGAAGAAAGCTTTATTCTCTTCCCTATACTTATCCATTATCTCGTTCCACAAATACTTACGAATCGTTTCCTGTCTGGTTAATGTTCACAGATCAGCTGGTTAAAACGAGATTCCACGTGACAAAAGCGAAATGTAAAGAAACCTGCTGCGAGGAATTTACATTTGTATAGGAGCGCGCGTGCAGGAAGGAATGGGATAAACACGATACGCGGATATTTTTCGAGCCACAGGTGAGTGAATGGGGAGTGTGGTATCCTCCCGGCGTGCTTTGCATTCCTGCTTCGCGAAAAAACGCAAAGATAAGGATGCGCATCAACGCGTAATTTACAACTTGTACAACCTATATTCTTCTCGAGGATTTTGAGAAAAATTCTCGACGACTCGCATACACCGGCGATATTTGTATTTCGATTAAATTCTACCTGCAAAAAAAATATCCAACCAATTACAAATGAATTTATCTTTTTCGAGGAAAAAATTGAATGAATATGAAATATGGAGGAGGATAAATCCTCTGCTTATTCTTAATTTTAAATGTCGAGAATTTTTTACGTTTCGCGCGATTTTATCGACAATCCGTTTAACTATCGCGTCACGATACTCGTAAATAGTCGATATGACAGGTTCACGGGAGTGACCGATAAAAATGGAAATCCAACGCGTTCGTATTCACGAGCCGCTCCACCCTAAACGCATACCAGGCTCATTATACGCGATCAAGTGGGTTTCGAACACGGAAGTGTTTGCCTTTGGCTAGAAGCGTACGACTAAGAGCGTTGCGTGTTACTTGCGTAATATTTTTTTACCAGAGGAAAAAAAGAAGGGGGGAAGATTCGCGAAACGAATGAAAGTCGACAGAAGGGAAATAAAAGAGCGACGCGCCGAGATGTAAGAGGTTATACCCTTTCTATCGTACAGTGCGAGCATACCGCCTCTCATTACGTCCGAGTAACCGAGACGAACGTTCATATACGACGCCTTGCTTCGACCAATTTTTCTTCTTTTTCTTCTTCTTCCCCTCCTTCTTCTGTAATCCCATCTACCGTGCACTCGATACATTCTTACGTCTCTATGTCGCGATCCAGATCCAGATGAATTCCCTCGCATCCTAATATCGAAATAACGTATATAAATCTTACATCGATATCCTATTTTTCGAATCTAATCCAAAAGTTAACGAACTCGCTCGTGGAACTATTCGAATGCATCGAATATCGACGAGTCGTATTTCGTACGAAGCGTGGAATGGAAATGTGACGCGCTCTACCGTTGAAAAATGAAATTTCCCCACAATCGTAAATTGGTCGGTGCTCCGGTGTCCGGTGTCGTGCACCGCGCAACAGAGAAGCGCAGATAGGCGCGCGTACATGTGTAGTGGGCAGACACAAGAGCGACGTGTCGTTCCGTTCCAGGTCGCAAAGTCTCGGCTCTATCTCCACTCGGATAGCCATCTATGAAGCCATTGCTACGCCATAGCCGCGCGCTTGCTTATCGTAAATGCACCATGCGCGCGTTGCACTTTGTACCGTTATTGGGCATATAATCGTTCGTTGCTGAGCTTAGCTGAGAAAGCTTCGGGGACGACCAGTGATGTCCGATCGAATTCGTCCTGGTTACCATCGGATTAACGGTATATACGTGTACTATATATACACGCGCGCTCGCACACGCGCATACAAGACACATTATGATTTCGCGAAATTTATTCCTGCTTCGTATCCTATGCGAAATAATCTTGGAACATACGATAAAACTTTTAAGAATCGCGTTATCCGGCAAAAACAATGGCCTTGTACATCCGCCGGAAACGTGCGTCGCCAACGGTGAAATAGAGAGTCGAGGATATCAAAGACACTATTGCGGAATACTGTTTCCTTCTGTACGCGAGGAGTGCAACAACCTACTTTGCATAGCCCGCGGCAACGTAAAAATTCGCGGTAATTCGAAATTATTACGATTTTTTTTTCTTTCTTTTTTTGGTTAGACTATCGCGATCTCACGATTCGCTCGAAGACAGAGAGAAAGAGCGAGAGATCGATTCTTCCCGCGATAAATCGGAACGTACTTCTCGAACAAATAGCTATAAATAATCGTAGGAACGGATCGAACAGCGTTCCGATGATGTTTCCTGTTTTACATTCGCGCAAGAGAAATATCGATACAATACAAAATGACATACATACACTCGGCTTTTCTACACTTTATTATTGATTCTCGCTCCGATTAAATAACTCATCGCGATTTATTTACGATGAGATAAGACGGATAAAAGGAACGTGGCACGCGCGCTTATAAATAATTTTACGATAAATTGAAATTACATGGAAAATAAATTGTCCGATAGATGATTGAAAACCGCATTGAAAATTTTCCATTTCCCTGAAATTATTAAATAAATTGCAAGGATAAAGTGATCGAGCGGAAATTAATCTATATATATATATATATATCGTAAATAAAGCATAGGCCAGTAATTTTAATTGACGTTCGATACATGGTTAATCGATAAAGAGCGTTTGCACGTGGGCCGATGAATCGATGCTCTTAAGGTAAGAGTTAAATCAAGCTAAAAAACTTTTGAATCATGCTTGAAAGGTTGTCCATTCTAATTACTATCCTGCGGTAGTACAACGGGAGACACGAACTTGGAAAGTTAGTGATCCATTTGCCGAAGGTGATACACGCTGGGTATACGCGTTAAATATACTGGAAGCGATCGCTTTTCGAAATGGAACTCTCTCTGATTTTATTAACATACCGGCACATCGGTATTCCGGTTCGACTAGTTTCGTATTTTCACTCACAATTAATTAATCGATTCGACATTTTTCAAGCGTCCATATTTTTTTTATAAATATAAGAGATTTTTACGTTTTTTATGAATATAAATTTATTTACCATCCGATTGTTGAAATTTTTTGCTGAAAATAACATTTAAAAATAAATATCGGCTCGATGTTTATACGATCTTCGCAGTATCGCGTTAAATGAATAAGCAAATTTATCTTCCAAGGTTCTCCTCTCGATAGAATACGTGATACGTAACGTTTCGTGCGTCTATTTTTTTGCGTTAATGTTCACGACCTCGACTTATGAACCTCTGTGTTACCATGTATTTATATACGGTTCTCGTTATTCAACAGCATTTTGTCCTCTTTTATTTTCTTTTTTTTTCTTTATATCACGAAACACTTGGATGATGCGAAGAAAAAACTAAGATGATTGGTTATTAGCGACATGAAACTGTAAAAAAAAAAAAGAAAAGAAAAAAAAGGAAGAAATTGTACATTGCGATTGTGATACAATTTCATAATTCTTTCTTCGAATTTGTTCCAATTTGCGCGTGTATTTTTTAATAAAATTTCAAATTTACGAATATAACGATATGTTTGTACAATTTAAGAAAAATTACGACGACTGTAATCCGATAATTCGCCATATTGTATATAAATATAAATGTGATACGTTGTTCTGCAAAAGAGAGAGAAAAAAAGAAAAAGAACAGGATACAAGAAAGTTAGAGAAGAAGTTAAGGCAAGGTTAACCACCTTGTAATGATAAAAAAATTTGATAGAAAAATAAAGTGATGGCGTTCCATTCGAAAATTCTAACGCCAATTAAAAGATTCTCACATTTTCGTTGGAGTAGTGGTGGCATAACGACTGCTAAATTACGAGATTGTTACGCAACGCGGCTAAAAGGCAAGTGAGAAAAAGCGCACAATAACATCTTTATGTTGCATCTTCTCATGCTTCCAAAGCGAATTTCCATAATTTATTGCGTATACATGACCAATGATGATTTTTGCCCGTCATCGCGCGATAAACGCGTTACTAATCCTTGTTATATTGCCACGTTAATTGATCAATAACATATATAATTAAAATATATAATTAAATAATATATATATATATATATAAAAATAAAATAAACTTTTTTTTTAATTCGAAAAACTCTCGCAATATTTGAAATCAATATAAATACGATTATCGATACATTATTTTCCCAAGTGCTATCGATATCTTTCTCTCCCCCCTCCCCTCCCGTTAATAACTTTCAAATGCTTTCCGTAATGACAAATAATCACGCGTTTTACAGCGTCGTTTCCGTATTAAAAAAAATAGTAAAATGTCTATACGGAATTAAATTATTAGGCAAGTTAGCTTTCTAGAGAATAAATCACTTCAAATTGATTAAATTCGCACTATTCGCCGAATTATAACGATTCGAGGATATCCGAGACGACGGGAAGACGTTTTCTCAATAAACGCGATGGAAAAATATCCCTTAACGTATGTGCTTATCTCCGTGTAAAAACTGGTTGTAACTATGTAATTCGCATAGTATCGTGTAACAAAAGCCCCTGGAACACGACTCGTGCAGAAAATGCTTTTAAGCCGGCTCTACTATCACATCGACTACAATGAGAGACCCTATTCAGCGAAACCGTGATGCGTTCACAAACTAACCTCGCTGAGTATGGAAAATAAGATACGTGTGCACGTATATGCGCGTTCGGAACGCGCTCGTGTTGGCAAGCGTGGCTAGATGTCAATATATGAGAGATTGCGTTACTGGTGCATTGCGGTTGGAAACAAGCATGTATAATATTTTGATTATACACGTCGTGTTCCCTCCGAGAAAGTTTCATTTCCTTTCTCCCTTCCGAACAACTATTTGGACGAGCAACAGTACTTTTTCTTATCTTCTATGCGACGAATATTATTTTATTTTGTAATCGGTTAATTTTGAATCGTTTAAAACTTTTTATATTACGGCATAATTATTATAAAAAGCTTTTGCATGGAGAATAGACGAACAAACGAGTCGCTTTAACGAACGAAAATCTTAAGTTTAATTGTACTTTCTTATTAGATAAAAAATTTTCATGTCGACTTATTTAAAATCGAATACGAATAATATCTGTGTTTTTGTTTTATATAAACCAACAATTGAATTAATCTGTCAAATATAAAATTAAATAACGTCACATCGATATTAAAACGATAATCGATCAAAGATGATTTGTATTGACGAGATAACGAGAAATATGTTATATTATTTTAATTCATTTAATTATACATATCGATCCACAAATGGTGTTAATTTTTTCTTCGAGAACGTAATCTGTCACTATTCATATCCGATTTGGAATAAATAACTGTACAAAGTTGTTTTTCCCAAGTATTAAACATAGAATGTATCCATTATTTCGCATACTTTCATTTTTCTAATAAAAATTGTCTAGTAGGTATGCCAACAGCCTGAAGGAAAAATCATAAATATGCACAGCCACTTCCCTTGAACGCGAAGTGACGTTAGGTATGCCACATCTTAAAAGGAAACAGCAAAACGTGACCGGTAATGGTACAATTTATTTGCATAAACCACGCAATGCTTTTATTTATTTTCGCTTACTTGTTATATCCTGCGCGCTACAACGGGACAGTTATATCGAAAGAATAAAAAAAGTAAGTTTAAGAAAAAAGAAATTAAATTCCAGATTGCATTGTAAAAATTCTCTTCTGTAAAAATGTAACGAAATACAACGATATCGTAAATTACTTTAAAAATATAAAAGTTACGAAATAATATTATAAAAAATATATTTTTCATTTTGTATTTAATATTTTAACATAACATAATTTTAATATTAAGTAATGAATAGTAATTTTGATATTACATTCGATTAAAAAAAACAACTGATATTTTTTAACGCCTAGACTTTTGACCTGTCTCGGTTAAAATACTTTATTTCACAATAATTCGCAAATGCGAGAAAAAATTAATTCGTTCGTAAAAATGTTGTAAGCGCAAATTTTCGATATTTTTATCACGCATCTTTGCAATAGCAACACCGGATTCTTCATTAAAAATTTGCTTATTATCATCCATAAACGAATATATCGCGCAAGTCCGTATATACGTATATATACAATTTATGCCACGCAACTGTTCAAAGGTTGAACAGCCAATTATAAGTACTTGATAATTCTGTTATCGTAATTTTGTGACGTATTAGAAACGTTTAAAAAAAAATCGAATCTTTCTAAAATATTGAATTTTATTTGAAATTTTCTCACGAATAATCGAAATATATATATATATATATTGGGATATTAATTGTATTAAAATTAAAAGAAAGACATGTAGCGCAATATGCAACACTTGAGGTACCGATGCAGCTGCAGCAACTATTAGATTCATGAGCCGTGTCGATGAGTCATCACTTTGGAGCGTCGAAATCGTTCGTAAGGTATTAGTTAAAAAGAATAGCTTGTTTTGAAAGATCGATTTATATCTTGCTTTCAAACGAAAACAAACATAACGGAAGCTTGATACGATATAAATATACAAAAAACGACGCGATCGATCGCGTCTCGAACGTTAGCCAATGCGATTCGTTCGACAATTCGTGAGAACGAATCCACGGTTGCAGCTGCACCGACCTTGAGCGTGAACCTGAAATTAATCTATCGAGAAAAAATGCCACAGCGACATTTACCCTGAAGCATATTGTGATCGGCCTCCTCGTCCGCGAGGCAGCGAACGTTGCCGATGGAAGAAGACAGCAGACTCATGTTTCCTTGTTAGAGACGTCGTCCTCAAGTTTCACGAGCGGCTCACGGCTCGCCGTAACGAAATCGATCGGCGCCGGAATCGCGGAAAAGCCGCCTAGTCCGTACGCGTACGCGATTGGTCGAGCTGCGGTTGAAGCTTGCGTTCGAACCAATCGTTATAGAGTATCGGTTGCTCGGTACACCGAGCGAGCCTCTACGAACGCACCTGTCGGCCAAGCATCCGGCCAACTCCTCGAAAACGCTTCACCGCCGATCACTTTCACTCGACGTAGAAAGGACGATCGCGATATCGTTCGAGAATCACCTGCCAACGGCGGAGACTTTCCGATTCTCGATACGTTTTCGCCGACAGGGAACAAGCAATCCCGTTTTCCAGCGGCTGGACCAGGCGGCAGTTACAATTCACGTTAGAATCGCCGCGTTTCTCGATCGCATCTTGCTAATCGTTGCGATCTATAAACCCATCGAACCAACTACGCGCACTACCAAACCGAAAATACACACGTCTGCTGTCACTGGCACCGTTTTTTTTCGCCTACCTCGAACTGGACGAGACGGAACACGAGTAAAACTTACTGCCCGGCACCGTCGCTACGTCGCGAAAGACGACGACGCATGACGCGTGCAGGGACACCGAGCACCACAGAGCCACGATCAATAAGCGTTGCCACGGCGTCTGCGCCGACAATGCGATGCTTCGACGGACGAGAGGAAAGAGACAGGGATTACGTGCATGTATTAATGTGTCTGTGTGCTCGCGCTATCGACGCGACCAGTATCGACAATTTATAGTGCTCTTCGTTTACACCGACACACGCTTCTGCCTCCATACCGTTTCCATTAATTGTTTCTTCGATTTTGACATTAATATTTTTCCTTAAATCGAAATCTAAACTAAACTTTTATTTTCACGAATTAAAATATATTCTAATAGCTAGAATATTTAATTACTAACTATTTGTATTTAATTATTCCGTAATTATTCTGTAATTAACTCGAAAGTAAATAAACAAATAGAAATCTATGCATTCTTTATAATTCTCTAATTGATATATAAATTTCTCTAATTTATATATAAATTATCTAAAATGTTTCATAATTAATGAAAAAAATATATATCATCGGTGGTTATTAAATATCATTAGACAAAATTAACTATGCATATATTTATAATTCTTTGCAAAATATATGTTAAGATATTGCTTATTCAACACACATTCTCTTTCTCTTTTTTACTTTTTGAAAGAGTTTTATAATTCATATTATATAGCATATACGATCTGCAATTTAATCTCATTTAAAATAACGTCACTTTCTCGTCTAAAGTTGTACGGCAAATTTTGATCGATTTTGTAAAATATACAAGTTGTCTTTAAATGTTCGATTTTTGCTAGATTGTTAAAAACTTAACTTTGTCATAGAATATTCTAATATTCGAATTAATAGGGGATCTATTTTTGTCTTTTATTGTTGTATTATCATTATATACGAAACATATTATTGAAAAATATTGTAATTCGTCTTTGTAAAAGATATAAAAATTTATTGATTCATAAAAAAAATGAAAGAAACTTGCATTTTATTTATATATATATTTATATATATATTTCTCTTCTATTAATATATTATAATATAAATTGATTAAGGTATCATTAACAGCATCATTAAATATATTATGGTATTAAATAATCAATGCGTTAGATCGAAGATAAAATTCGATTGCATAAACGCTAAATGTCCACCGCAACATACAATATTATCTTTATTGGTTACACACACATTTCAATAAAACGTGAATATCCAATAATATATATTGTGACATCTTAGAAAACGAGATAAATTTATTTTAAAGTATATACCACATTTGATGATTTTTTATATTTTTTTTTTTTTCTTAAATTCTTCCTTCCTACAATAACTTAGAGGAAAAAGAAGCTAGGTGTAAAAAATTTCACTTGTACGACGTTTCCACCAGGTGTCATCGCACAAAATTATTTTTTACAACGCAATAATATATGGAAGGAGGAAAGAAAGCCATACAAGACTCTTCCTGCGGACAACATTGATCATATCTTACAAAAACGTCCCTTCTTTTCTTCTGCTTTTGAAAAAAGAAATGATATAGCGAGAATCAACCTTTTTTCTTTTTATATCGATTGCGCACGTAGTAAAAAAAAATCGATTCCTCGTAAACAAGATTAAATTATACGTCATTATACATCAACTTTCGTTAATTTTTTTAACATATTAGTAAATTACGAAAAATAAAAATCGATGTTGAAATTTAATTTTAATTTTCTTCATCAAATATACGAACGTATACTTGATTTCCGCGCAAATGCGATCGATAGGAATGCAGAGGAGCAGCGTGAAAGTAGGTGACACATGAGATCACACGAATTATCATACGTAATTTCCTTGCTCGTATATCTGATTATATCTTTCGCGTATAATCACATTAACTTTTAAATGGAGCGAAAGTGCACGGCATCTTTCGCAGTATCGCCGATAACTTCTTCATGTATCATAGTTTACAAATAGAATCGAAAGGTTTTCATTCCTTCCTCAGCCTACTTGGTGAAGTTCCGTAAATTTTGCGTGGTCGTTCAATAAATCTTCCGCAAACGTGACTCCACGGATCATGCTTGAAGAGTTTTCTCATCTCGATCGATCGTTTGTCCCGTTTATAAAAAATTTTACCACAACTAATAGCGCTGGTAAAACTTGTTTCTTCTTCTTTTTTTTTTTTTCTTTTTATTCGAGAAAACATAACGGATTCGACGAATACAAAATATCAAACGATTGTATTTAAATTAACTGTGCGGTAATCCATAATCCCAATGGAGGTTGAGAAATGAAATATTCGTCGATTATAATGGAATTTTTCGATTTAACGTCACTAATTACGAATCCATACCCCCATAATACGATCATATTATTTAAGCAGAATATCATACGTTGTTTTTCTTTTTTCTTTTTTTTGAAATTCTTTTTTCTTAGAAATATGTCATTTTACCAAACGCGTTTCTACGTTTCGTCGAGCAAAATACATGTTTCCTAACAGTGAATTTCTAGAAACTAGGTTATTAGTAAAAAGAATCGCGTCATTAGTAAAAGAAAATCAATTTCTTTGGGCTACTTTCGCATGTGCATTTTCTATGTTGTAGGTGACCATAGCTGTATTGTGTTTATGCATATTTTAATGTACGCAACTATTCAACTCGATTAGATTTTTCAAGTTTTTAAACTTGGTTTTTACATAATTAACGATCAACTATATAATAATGATTCATTTTAATTTCTCAAAAGAAACTGCAATATGAAATATTTAATATAATATTTTAAACATTGATATAAACACATCTTTACGGAAAATGCGCCTGGATAAAGTGAAATATATAGAAATTCAAGTAAAAAAAAAAAAAATGTAACAATATTGGTATAGTAATTGGAATTATTTTATATTAAATTAATAATATTTAGATACAACGTTACGATTATAAAATAAATCTTTTATAATTTTTAAGATGCGAGAAAGTTAAAAAAGTGATCGAATAAGATGAAAGGTGCCACGAAAGGTGGCATAAAAGGTCAGCCTGAGATGAGTTTGTATGACCTCAAAGTTTAATAAGTATTAGATGATAGATCGAATCGGTTGCAGCGTGAAATCGAGGCAATTGATGTTCGTAGAAACGGAAGAGGCAATCAGTTTTGCAACTCTCCCCGGCTGCTTTTTTTTTTATCATATTTTATTATATTTTACAATAAAATTAGTGTATAATGAACAACGAGATACAGTTAAATGTATAATATCAGATAAGAAATAAATCACGTGTGCTTGTCTTATTTCAAAATCGCAATATTCATCTTTTAAACATCAATATAAATGTATCTATTTCCTATTTAAATTAATTTTATATATTAATTTAAATGACATTTTAATTAAACGATATAACCATAAAATCAATATTTAACAAATATACTTCACGAATTTACTTAAAATATTTTATTTGTTTTATTTATTATAGAATAAGAAATTTTAAGAAAATCCATGCATTTAATAATCGAAAAAAACATATCGAGCCAAATGTAAATTTTCGTTAAAGGTGGCAATAATGTCCCATATCTTTCGATCACTCGTTACGACGTATTATTTGATAGTTGATCATTGATGTATCGTCAAATGGAAAAATAAAATATTAAAAAGCTCACAACTAATTTCTTTTCCAATTAAAGACAGCCTCGAGGAAATCACAACAACATCGCATCGGATATGGTGTACTTACTTGGATCAAACGTATCGATTCAAGGATCGACTTAAAAGAGAGAGCAACTTCTAGTGCTGAACGTGTAATTGAATAAATATATGAAACGCTATGTCGATCAAATTCTTTTTTTTTTTGCAATTATCAGTTGCAATCGAATACATCAATGTAACTCACACGTGTACGCCTAAAGCAATTCGATTAAATGCTTCAAATCTATAAAATGTGAGAAAGAATTAAGACAAAAAAACATATCTTGACAATAACATGGATATTATTATTAAAAAATATATACGTATAATTATATTATAATTATATAATAATATTATAGTTTAAAAAATATTATTATTGAAAAAAAATATATATCATAAATTTTCGATGCAAAAAGTATTTAAATTCTTGATAATATATTTGTAAAATTTCTTAACATATGTTACTACGCATAAAATTATAGATGAAATAAATTATATTAAATTTATTCGAACAACAATTAGAATTTCTGGTTTTTTTATTGTAATATTTTATTGTATATATGTATATGTATTTGATTAAACGTTCTACTTTTCTACTTATCTCTTATACGTTCGTGATAAATTTACCGTGCGAGAAGCCGTGCAAATCTTCTATCATTTATAATTGGCAGGTTTTACAATTTGTAATTGACAGTGGTCTGAAATACCGAATCGTGATTGTGTTTCGTTGATGCATCATTAACGACGCGGGAATAGTACCGTGAAACTGTTATATCGCAACTTAATCAAAATGGGCATCCAATTGATACTTTTTAATCAACTAGTATCACCTTTTACGAATTGATATCATTGATTATAGAAACATTGTTTCGTTGAAATTGATCCTTGGCTTTCGAAAGGATTGTTCTACTTATTGTTAGAAAGGTTGTTCGAGACAGATACGATACGAGACAGATCTTGTGCAAAAGTACAATGGAAAAATTATAAATCTCGAAAATTCATCATTTAATCAAAATTTATATTCTAAATTTTTCTAACATTCAAATTTAAATTTTACATTGTTGCATTATTCATTTCAATTACATCAATATGTTTCGCATATTGTTGTCTAAATAAAACATAACCTGCATAACCTGAGAAATAGAGAAAGTCATACCATCTTTTCTTAAACTATTTTTATAGATTTTCTACGAATAATATGCATAATATTATATATTATGTTTTATATCATCCTTAACTAAATATATTAGTATGTATAATTGTTGCTAATATTCTAAAATATATGCTCAATTATTATCTGCTTTATTTTATTTTGTTTTATTCAACTATAATTTTTCTTTATTATTATTTACGTGCATTATATAATGCAATGTTTATAAATGATAATAATGACATTTAATCATAAAAAAATTGATACGAGAAATTAATAAAACGAAAAATTTGTGTAATGTTGTTAAGAATTTCTTGTTTATTATTACATCACAAGTAAGTAATATATGCACATATACCTGTATTTATTCGATCAAATTAATTTCTTTGATAAAATATTATAACACAACGATTATATTTAAAAATATTTTTTTGCATGATACATACCATATCTCGATATTCTATTATTTAATTTATCACTAACGTTCTTATTGAAACTGAATTTTCGAAAATGAAAACTAGGTTAGGTTATGCATTTTAATTAAAATATCGTTTAAAGTTGAATTTTAATTTAATAAATAATTTTTCAAAAATCAGTTTTTAGTAAATAAGAAATCGATCAAGAATAATCACGAAAGAATAACTATAATTTTTAGTGCATATAAAAATTGTCGCGTTGATAAGGAATTTTTTCGTAGCATGGAAAGTTTATGCAGTGTTCCCTAAAGTATAGTCGAAATAATTGAAGATATTACAAATTATTATTTATACGAATTATAATTGAAATATAAAAATTCAGAATGATATTTTTTTTTCATCTTTAAAGAAATATTACAGAAATCTTAATTTTTCTTCACAAAAAAGCTAAATGCAAATATTTTTAATATATTATTGTTAATTAAAGTTAAATTTTTTTTTATAAGCTATAAAGAAACGTGACTATCATTAAGAAAAAATTACTTCAAAAAAGAAAATTTAATCTTCTTAAATAGGAAAAAAATTTTTTAAACTAAAAATCTGTTAATAGAAATCAGGATTACAGATATATCGAATGATTACGAATATAAATTAATAAAATTTCATTCATCGATTGATCAAATTTTATTATTAAAGAATACGCTAATGATAGTTACACACATATACGCATGCGCATACGTAGCGTAAAATATACGAAATTTCACTTGTTACGTGATCGATTATTCGCGCGTCCGCGAATTTTCAAATAGTTTTATGTACATATGTAAATATATTCCACGGATTGTTGTCCGATCCTTAATTAATCATTTACTTTTTAACGATTTTTAAATTAAATTAATTATTATTATAAATATTTATAATGTATACATAATTAATACATAATATGTGTAATAAAATTTGTATGTAATAATATTGTTTTTATAACCGTTTCAAAAATTCCGCGTCAATAAGTCGATAAGACTTAAAATAAAAAATTGTATAAAATTATTGTTCTTTTTTATTGGTATATCATTAATAAAACAAGTTAAACAAATATCATTTAGTCATAAACTTTCACTCGCGTGAAAATTTTCTTGACAGAACAATTTTATTAATCGAAAACTTGCAGGGAGGAAAAAACTGTGCTCTTTACCGCGGGAAGCGGTATCTCATCGCTTTCTCGTATAATGTTGCATAGAATTGCGAATTGCTGATGCGAGAAAGTATTCGCATAACTAATACACCTTATTTTGTTACATAATCACGCGTTAGACAGCAACATAAAATACAAAATACCTGTGAACTCTGCGTATTGAACATAGTTCAAGTTTCATTACTTCATCGAAATTAAATACTATTGCGTCATGATATGATTTAATACTATTTCAAATAAAAGATAAAAACTCTTGCATATTATTAAAAAATTAAGCATTTATTCTTTTCATTTTTTTTTTTGTTTCATTTAATTTCTTTCACTTCGATATATTATAACCTACAAGGAAGATAAAGATAAATAGGAAGATAAATATTAATTATTAATCTGTTTCTGTTACAGTTATATATATTAAAAGAATTATCAAGCAATCTTTATATCATTTTTTATTTAATTCTTAATTATTTTCATATGTTAAACAAAAAAAAATTATATATCTTTAATTTAATTAAAATAACAAAACAATTATAATATGATAATTACAAAATTCACTTTATTTTATAATAATATAAAAAAATATATAAAAAAACCTAATTAAAATATTTAAATAAAATATTTCAAATTATAAATTAATAATTTTTCAGAAATGCACAATTCGTTTATACGTTAAACTTATTAGCTTAGATATATTTCGTATATTAATTAATCAAGGTTCGATATAGGAAACTAAGTTTTATCATTGGATAAATATAATTCTTGATTAATAGAATAATAAAATTAATAAATTTTCAAAAGTATTAATATATCAATTTTTTTTTTCTATCAATCGTGCAAACACATATATTTTCTCGTTGTGTTTTTAAATATGAATGCATTTATACTTATGTTATATCTTCTGAATATCATTGAAAAAAGATAGTATTAAAATAATATTCAAATGTTTGTAAATTTTTATTTATAATGCACTTCTGCTAAATTATTATTTATATTGAAATTACGAATTAAAAAAATAGATATTACAAAATAAAAATTCATGAAATATATTTATATAATGAATTTAAATTTAATCGAAAACTTATCAATTCCATTGATAATAATCATGGAACATTATATTAGATTAGAAATGTAATACAAGATTGTATAACTACATTACCGCTACTTAGCCAATTAATTGCAGATTATAGTTGATATAGAAAATATCTAACCGCGAATATTTATCTATAGACAAGTATTTCATGATTTTACTATATATTGATATCTCATATAAATTGTAGAAAAATTTTATGTGAGAATTAATGAGTAATCAATGGAGTAAATATTCGTATATTATTTTTACACTACTAATCGAAATAATATAAAATCATATATTTTTATGTGTGTACATGTATATATATTTATTGAAATTTTTATTTATAGAAAATCATACTGTTTATATGAAATATCTTTTACATGAAATAAATTAAAAATTTTTAAGGTAACTTTCACTTTCTTCTTTTCTCAAGTTTATGATCATATATGTATAAATCATGTAAAGATAAATATAACATCTTACTTCAAATTAGATCAAAGAAAAAGATTTCTATGTAAAAAATATATTCAATCGGAAATGTAAAAATATTTGAATATTTTGACAATGTTAATTATAGCGAATAACATCGATAATATTTACTTATACTAATTATCATATTATTATTTATTATTATTTATATTATTTTATAATAATTTTATTAATAATGAAATAAATTTTGCCAGTCAAGGTCAAATTGAAAAATTTTGTAAATATTTTGGGAACGATTTCCTTTTTGTTCTTTATTTTAAAGTTATTTGAGATATATTTTTAATTCGAAATTAATAATCATGATAAATTTAAAAAAAAAGTAAAGACTTACCGGAAGGTGTCCAACAATCAGTACAATCCTGACATAATGTCAACCAATCATCCTTTAAATCTTTAAAACTCGCCATAATGATCAGCAGGACCTATTCCTTCACCGGCGGTTATTTTGATATTTAGATCCACAATAAGAATATAGATTCACCTTGTCACAACAATATTTTTTTATGTTTTCTTTATCACAGTAAAAACACAATCACATTTCCCGCGTAACGTTGGGTGGAACACATGATCAACGTGGAACTTCGCATAATATATGCATTCTTGAGAGAAGATGAGAACCGAAGTCAGAACACACACGAATACTCAAAGCATTCAACGATTACCTTACGACACCCAGTTCTGGTTTGCCGTTCGTTCCACCCGGTGTTCTCTCTGTCCTTGTCTTATCTTTTGCTACCACGACTACATATCTCTCGCTCTCCCATGCTTCTCACATGTGTATAGTTATCTTTCTTTCTCTAAGTTTCTTACACGACAACGTCCCTTTTCACTTCAGTTACCACGTCTTTCGCACTGTTTATTTTTACGATCAGTTCACTACCAGGTCGTCTGTCATCTATCATATTTGTAACTTGTCTGCGTATATAGACGTAAACTTACGATGACATACTTGTTTTCGATTACACTCTTATTTAGCAACATATTTTTACTACATATTTTTATTATAAATATCCATTCAATTCTTGATTAACGGATACTGTTGCAATATTGTCAATATCAATTAAACTATTTTTTTTTTGATGATTAATAATTTTTACAAAAGATTGAAAGAAATTGTAAATATGTTAATTACGCTTTAAAAAAGTTATCCACATAGTAATATAAAATTTTTCAAATTACATTACTTAGATAAATATAGTCAGTTTTTATTTTTAATATTAAAAGTAGAGAAATATAAATATATATATATATATATATAAAACTATAAAATATATATATTTATAAATAATATATAATGTATAATATATAAATATATATATTTTATAATTTTTTAAAATATTTTTTGTTATATTAAGAAAATTAATTTGTAAGTAAAGTTAATACTAATGCATATTATAATAATTGTTATTTCATTAATATTTCAATGATATAAGAATACATTAATATATATAAATAAAACGTGTATAACTTTTATAAAAGCAAATATATATGTATATATAGAGTTAAAATTTACTTAATTAATGATACATTATACTTTACATTATGTACAATTTTATCATGTTTTTTTCACTTTTAAGAATCCAGCTGTATTTGAAAAATATTTAGCATTAGCTTCATTTACTTTCTTTTCTGCTGCTTGTGGATTTACAATTTCTAAGCCCTATAAGATAAGAAAAGAAATAATAAAAATATATATTTCGTTTAATGTCAAAAACTATTAATTGCGGAAAGTTATTATATTATAATTAATTTTTGTTACCTGTAATGGAGTAAATGCAACACTTGATGCTGTTCCGGAAACTTGTTTCTTAACTGTTGTACTACCACCCCATTGTTGTTGTTTTTGTAAATTTTTTTGAAGTGTTTTTGATATTCGTACTTTTGTTTTTTCATCAATCTGCGGTAATCGGATACGACCAGTTCCTGCTTTGCCAATTGTTCCTCGTGAATAACCAAGATCTTCTTGATAGGCATCATTTTCAATCTATAAAATCAGTAAAATCTCGATAAATATTATATATATATAAACATAAAATGCGATTGATAAAAAAATTAAAGTGCTTACATCAGCAAAATTCATTCTATTTGCATGTTTCCTAAATTCAGTAATAGCATAACGTTCTTTCATTTTTCTTACACGTTTACCGCCACGTTTCTTACGTCCTGGATCGATAGGTTTTGGTAAAGGTTTTACAAATTTTACAGGAGGTGGTTCTTGTAGCTTATCAAGTTTTTTCTCAATCTCTTCGCGGAACATTTGACCGATATGACCATCTGTACTTTCATGACATGCATCAACTCGAGCAGCTAACATACTTTTCGCTGCTACAAGTCTTGCCGCCTTTCTTCGTAAATCCTAAAAAAAATAAATAAATATACAACAATAAAAAATATTTGGAAAACGTGTTTAATAAATAGTTTATTATTATCTTTAATATCAATTTACTGGTGGTGTTTCTTGTACGATGTCAGAATAGTATATAAATCCAGTATGAGGAAGAGTTGCTACTTGAGAAAATCCAGATAATGTGGTTTTTTGAGATCCCAAAACTAGAACATTGCAAGCTGGCATTTTTGAAAGTTTCGTTAATCCTCCTGCAACACCTAAAATAAAAGATAATATATTAATACAAATTTAACTACTGTTTAACTAATACAAATTTAACTAATACAAATTTAACTAAAATTAATACAATTTTTCACTACTGAAAAAAGTATATTTATTTAATAATATAATACCCATAATTTTTGCTGCTGTAGATGCACCCACTATTATTGAAAGATTTGGTGCAATAAATGCCATTCTACTTTCAACATATTCAAATATTTTTAATTTGCAATTATTCAATTCTACTGCCATATCACAAGCCTCACAAATAGCCTCCTTCTCTTCTTCTGTTAATAATTGTCTAAAATAAAATAATTTTTAATTTAAAACATTGAAAACTGTTATTCAATTATTTATATCTTTAAATTTATCATACTCCTATCATATAAATCTTACCCTTGTGTTGTTGAAGCAGTAACTGAAACAACCATAATTGTTGCTTGAGTAAGAAATTGTTGTAATGTTTCATTATTTTTTGCTCTATCTAAATCATTTCCCAGTTCTCTAACTGTCATTACATATTCCAATGGACCAACAACTAAAGATTCCAATTCTGGAAATCTTTTAGAATACTTATCTCTTGTAAATCGATGTATAGTAGCTAAAAAATATAAATTATATATATATATATTACATTATATTAAATAATCATTAAAAAATTGCTTTTATTATACCTATTTCATCGTCAATATCTACAGCCATATTATTAGCTTCAACAATAAGTTGATATTCTGGATCGGACTCAACAGGTCCAATGATATCTGCTGATTTTCTAGGAATTTTGCTGTATTTTTCTATTTGAGACATTACTTTTTGTAATTGAATAGAATCACGAAGTTTTGCCAATTCTCTTACAGATGCTACTTTTATTTCTGTAATTGAATTAAAAAATAATAAAATAATGTTTAATATTTAACTATTTTTATTAATTAACTATATTATTATATTACTATAGAAAATAATAAATAACTGTATTATTATAAAATATAATTAGTGAAAAAGGTTAACCTTCTTCGATAGTTTTAGAAACAGAAGTCGGAATAAAATCCGGTTCTGGTTCTTCTGCAATACGATCGCTATCATTTTCTTCAAGATCTGCTAATAGTTCATCTGCTAATGACATATTTGTTTCATAAGTATTTACTTAAAGTTTAAAATAAATATTTTTTATATGTTCTGTTTAATAACTTTGATTATTTACTATTACGCCATCTGCATATGACAACAGTTTGAATATATTTGCAGAATATACATATATATATATTTGATGCATTTTCAAACTATAGACAAGGAGTCAAAATACTGTCTCCCATATATTGTAAAATCGAAAATGTGATATTTATATTTTTTAAAGATTAAAATAATCTTAAAAGAAGGATAAAAATGTATTTAATTAGAATTTTCTATTTTATCTGTAATCATATGAGTAATTAGAAAAGTGAGAAAAGAATGGGAATAGGATAAAAATTATTAGTGTCATTTCAGAAATGTCATCAAAAAAATTTTAAAATTGTTCAAGAAATGAAGCTGATGTACTATTTTTATTCTATGTCTATTCTTTTTCTAGAATAGAGATAGGATAAAAATATTGAAATCCACACTATCTCCAGAGTGCTGCAAATGAAATATATGAAGAAAAGACAAAAATAGTAAGAAAATAGAATAGGAATTGATCACCAATGCCATCTTTTGAGACATTTTTCGTACCAAAGACATCTCTTAATAGAGTAAGAATTCAAGATTCATGTCATCTTTTAAATGTTTTGGAAAAAATATTTTTGTTGGAAAAATTAATTTTAATTCTATTTCTATCTTTGTCCTACTTTAAATCTTTTAATGTATTTCATTTACGATATTTTGAAGATGGCGCTGATTTCAATATTTTTATCTTTTCTTCATTCTTTTCCATTTGTTTTTCTTATCTATATTTATTCTACAAAATTTATTCTCTTAAAAAACGAATATTAATATCTAATTAACAATTGAAAGTTGATAAAAAAATAAAAATAATAAATAATACTTGCAATTTCCATATGGTTTTAATATTAAAATGATTTTAATCATAATTTTTAATTCATTGATAATTCATTTATAATTATTTAATATATTTATATATGAATTTATTATTCTTAGTGATTAAAAGATCTATGAATATAATTTAATATACATATTTTATATATATATATATATATATATATATATTTAAAGACTTTATCAATTTTGTGATTTTATTATTTATTAAATATAATTTTTATATTTATGCACTAAATCGTAAAGGACATACCAAATACTCTGATTTTTTACACGATCGGTATTTCAGAACATAGGACACAAAGTCTTGTTAAATATTAAATCTATTCTATATCTCATCTGTGCTCAAACATAAATTGCTGGGATTGGTTAGTAGTTTATCGATATTTATCGTATTCATCAATCTATCACCTATTATCATTTTCTATATTATTGAAAAACCGGCTTACAGTAATTGAAGATAAAACTTAGTAATACAAGATAAAAAGATTTGTCAACTGACGATAGTAAGGACAAATGAAAAAAATGAGTACTTTCTTGTCCATCACATAACCAAAACTGTGTACTCCTTGACGCACGATGTTCAAGAAGAATCGTCATCGTAGTGCATTACAGTATCGACAAGAATAAAGAAAAAAAGAAAAGCCTTCCGACGAATGACAGCGCGCAAAACCGATCACGCGGTCGAACCGGGAGGTGTGCTTTCGGTCGGTGTCAGAAACCGTGTGTGTATTGTATATGTGTATGTGTGAGGCAGTATCTCTCTCTCACAACAAATATGTCGTGGTGGGGAGTACATTTTCCCGTTCGCTGTTTCGCATATTTCTTCCCCCGCATTATTATTATGTAGTTTGGCATAGGTGAACCCTTGCACATTTGTCTTGATATTAAAGAATACAAGTGTGTGTATATGGTGATATAATTATTAATAAAAAAGAAAGTTTACATGAAAGGTGACAAGGGTCGCCTCGCAGTCAAGAATAAAGCGCGATGAGAATGATACGCCAGTTAGCTCTTTTACTCGGTAATTAGAACGATTATTTAATCATGTTCAATCCGCAAGGAACCAGAGACGGTCGTAGGCAGCCAGCGGCGTGAGTCTCGCGATTAACGGTAGGTGTGGAGTATCGTGTGGAGTTGAACAACGAGGTGTATTGACGTTGATTTGGTGGTTGCGTTCCCCGGCTACGCCTAGGTGAAAAATGCGGTTCTGAATCGCGACGTGCGCCGATCCCGTGCAATTACGAACAGGTTGTTCACGGGTGGCTCGTTTAATACGCACATTACATTACGATACTTCTTCCCGAATACAGACTCGTGTACGGGTCTGCGTCTTGCGTGTGTATGTGTGGTGTTTGGACAATCAAGGATATATTCCTTCGGAAGGACAGCCTGACACGGAAGAAACGCCGGAAGGAAGGAAGAGGAGGGTAGCAGGGTAGCAAGATGGCGGGATCCTTAACGTGGTCGTGTACTTGTTGCCTACGGTTCAAGTTCAGCCCCGAGGAGATTGAGCAGCGTTACAAAAGTCAAGAAATCGATCGAATGCTGGAGAAGGATCGTCAAACTTTTCGACGACAAGTTAAGCTGCTGCTCCTCGGGGCAGGCGAGAGCGGAAAATCAACATTCCTCAAACAGATGCGAATTATTCACGGAATTAAATTCGAGGTAAGACATTCTTGATTTCGATGCAAGGCAATTTCGTTTCCAGTTTCATTTTTTCCTAAAATATCAGACTATATATTTTCATTCGTTTCTTTAACCTTTTTACATTGGATTATATATAATTTATTTATAAAAAAAAAACAAAATTTCTTTCAATGTTATCATAGTTATTTAAATATCTATAATTATAAAATGTTATTTGTTAAAATATATAATTTAGATATAGAGTATGAGAAATTAAATTTAAAATATAAATAAATATCATTTATATTTTTCTTTAAAATCTAATTATTGACTGTGAAGATTTAGTTATTTTGTATTATTCATGTTTTCATTAATAAAGATATCTAATAAATTTATATTCCTATTTATTTATTTATATTATTCGATAATTATAAATTTATTTACAAATATTAAAATTTAATTTATTAAATTTTTTTCAATAATCATTTGAAAGAAATATTTAATAAGTACAGATTATTAAGTTTCATATCATTTTGTTTATTTTATTATTTATAGCAATTGTAATCATTGAACCTAATTATTATTATAGTGTATGAAATGAAAATAATTATTTATAAAAGATAGGCTTGAAAATATAATCTTTTTTAGATTATTTTTATTTAAATTTAATATTTATTATAATCATTTGTTTCAGCCTGAATTAATTAAAGAATATCAACATGTAATTTATCAAAATATAATTAAAGGAATGAAGGTATTAGTAGATGCTCGTGATAAATTAAATATTCCTTGGGAAAATGCTAAAAATTATGATATTGGTTATCAATTATTGAAATTTGAAAATACTATGGTATTAGATGCTAGATTATTTCTCCATTATGTACCAGCTTTACAAAGTTTGTGGAAAGATGCATCAATCAAGAAAGCTTTTGATAGGAGAAGAGAATTTCAATTAGTAAGATATATTTTTTTGATAACTAATAAATATTTTTTTATGATATGATAATAGTTATTTTAATATTTATTACGATATATAATAATAAAATATATAAATTCAAATTCATTAAATAAAAAATGATGAAATTATAAAAAATTGTTTTTATATTTTATTATATTATTTATTACTATAAAAAGAATATTTTTTTTACAGAGTGATTCAGTTCAATATTTCTTGGATAATCTTGACAGAATTGCAAGAGTGGTAATGTTATTTAATCTTATTATTTAATTTTTTTTTAAATTTATTAAATTATTATATAAATGGTTTATTTATTATAAATATTGGTAATTTTTTGTAGGATTATGTACCTACCCATCAAGATATTTTACATTGTAGAAAAGCTACTAAAGGAATTTCAGAATTTGTCATACAAATTAATAATATTCCATTTCTGTTTGTTGATGTTGGAGGACAACGATCTCAAAGACAGAAGTGGTATCAATGTTTTGATTGTGTTACTTCTATACTTTTCCTTGTTTCATCATCTGAATTTGATCAAGTGTTGTTAGAAGATAGGTATGTTTAATTGAAATATATTTATTAAAGAATGAGAATGACAAAAAAATCAAATCATTATATAATATATATTTATTAATGTTATAGAAGAACTAATCGACTGGAAGAATCAAGAAATATATTTGATACAATAGTAAATAATATGATATTTTGTGGAGTATCTATCATTCTATTTTTAAATAAAACTGATTTGTTAGACAAAAAAGTAAGATCATCTGATACAAATGTTCGTTGGTACTTTCCACAATTCACAGGAGATTCACATTCCATGAAGGATGTGCAGAATTTTATACTTGAAATGTTTATATCGGTTAAAAGGGATCCAAGAAAACCACTTTTTCACCACTTTACCACTGCTGTGGATACAGAAAACATAAAAGTTGTATTTAATGCTGTTAAAGACACAATTTTACATAGAAATTTGGAATCATTAATGCTCCAATAATGATAAATGTATATAAAAAAAGTGAAATGACTTTTGATTCAAAGATATACATTCAACATTTAGTGTTTGATACATAGTGAAGTGAAATTGTAATCAAAGAAGTATTAAAGTGTCGATTACGAAAGAATATTCTGGTAAGACAAGTAAGACAATATATACTATATATATATATTGTATTAATGTAAATCTTATAGTTATCTCCGTTTATAACGGCAAATTAAACAGTTTCGTATAGTTTCGTAATAGTTTTATACAACAGGAAAAGTAAAAACTGCCTAATGAAAACATGTATCGAAAATTTTTTAATGTTCTATACATTATATATATATATATATACATATACATATAAATATTGATAATATATTTCCATCTTTTTGATGAATATTGATTACTAAAGGGTTGTAAGAAGACTATTATATACAATTTATTGTACATAGTATCTTGTATTCTATACATTGTCGATAATAATGGTTTTACATGTTTGTATAAAAAAAGATCAGTTTGCTAATAGTTTAGCTAAGATTTTTCTATTTTGTACAGATATTTAATCCAGTGCTTCTTTTTTATATTAAATCATATAATACTAATACTGGTTAAGTAACCAGTATTTATAAACATAAAAATAATTTATTATATACTTAGGATTAATTATTAATTAATTATTAATTAATCTATCTTTGAAAATATATCTTTGTTAACACTGAACATTAATAACAAGAAAACCAAATACTAGATCCAAGCCATATAAACCAAATGAAACTAACCAGTTTGTGTTCAAATTACTGTTTGCAAAATTTGTTAATATTTTTATATATTTTTTTTTCTTAATTTGATTAAAAAATTATATACAGTATTCTAACATTTCAATAATTTTTTGTACTTTTATATTTTTGATTTTTTATCTTGTATTTTCCGAAATTAAAGTTTTGTTCTGTTATTATAAATTGAAAAAAAAACAAAGAGCAATCATATATATTAATATAGTTCTATTCGTTCATTACATTTTTGTATAAATTTTTCAATTTGTATTGTAAACTTTCAGTATTTTCTATAATAAATTGTGTACAAATTTTACACAGAAAAATCATAATAATTGATGTTTTAGTTCTCGTTGAATAATTAAGCAATATTTTGTTCTCTTCTTCTTTGGTTCTAATAGTGATGATAATCAATATTTTCTTTTCAAGAAAAAATTATTCTAATCAGTATTATTTTTCATGTATAAAAGATTGAAATAAAATTGATTTTTTAATTGGATGACAAATTTCAAGAATTATACTTAATAAGTTTATAAAACATATGGCTTAATACCATATCATTTTTTTTTTTTTTTGTAAAAACAAATACTTGTTTCTATATATTTTATAATGTGACATTGTATTAGCATTATTTAAAATAATTAGAAAAAAATTAAACCAAAAATGAAGATAAACAATTGATTAAAATGTTCCATTATAAAAATTAGATAATTAAAATATTTCTAATAATAGAGAATAACTTTTTCAATTGGAAAAACAATTACAAGCAGTACTATAACCAAGGATTTTATGTAATAATTATTATAGTGAAACCAAAGAGTTTTAAAACTAATTAATGTCTATATAATTTATTTCCACTAGTTTAATAACATCTAACTTTATATATCCATTTTTAAAAACATACATATACATATGTATACAATTATTTCATATTTTTCTTTTATTACATAAAATCTTTGTTTTGATTATGTTTTATAAAAAAAAAAACTGGAAGTTCAAGATATTAAGAAGATTATATTATGAATCATTTATTTCTGAAGTTAATAAAATCGAAATTAATATTTTGTTATGTTTGTATATATATATAAAAAAAAAAGAAAGAATTTAGATATAATATAGCAATACAAATTATTAAGAAATGAAATTATTGTATAATTTGTATTATGAAAGTTAATGTAAAATTTGATTGGTATATTTTCGTAACTAACAATTTTACATTCCTATAAAGATAATCAGGTTTTTTAATTAATATTAGAGTATTTTTAAATTATATTACATTTTTATAATATAGAAATATAATTATTGCTCGATTACAAAAGAGCATTGTTTTAACAAATTTAAAATATGGTTTTATACAATTTAAATGTCTCTTTGTATGTAGAACTTATCAATTGATATTCATTGAGAGCAATTATTTATAGAAATATTTTATAGAAGAATATACTCTTGATACTTCATCAATTAAAAATTTATCTGTGAATCTGTATAATTATAATATATAAAATTTTATAGAAAATTTTCATGATACTTGAACTTCTTATAATATGTACAATTTTGTAATGATATATATTTAATTAAATAATAAAAACTTCGATATGTTTCTTTATAAATTCATTTGAAATATAAAAAAAATATTAATGACAAATTTTGTATTTTACATCAATTATTTTGCATTTATGTATCATGCAAGTTTTCTTCTAACTTGTTGTATAGTAATAAAAAAAATGACAAAATACCGCAAATTATACATGTGACATGTTTAATAAAACATAATGCGGACTGAGAAAAATATAATAATTAACTTTGTGATAGAATTTCGTAAGAATTAAATAGAAAATGATTTTTATAATCATTATCATCTTAGAAATGCAGAGATATTATTTTAATCTATTCAAATGAATTAATTTTATACATTTCAATTTATATGAAAAAAATGAAATTTACATTTTCTATAATTTTTATATTGTTAATGATAACACAATAATATTTTACACGTGCGCGCGTGTATAGAACAATCTATTATGATTTGTAATTACATTTACATTAGGTACTTTTACATGCATACCTACATTCTCAAATCATGAAAATGCATTGGTACAATAAATAATAATTACAACGACAAGAAATTATAAAATAGCTTTGTGTGTAGTTTATTATATCTTTATGAAATTATTTGTTTACATATTTATCTTCTTAATTGAATTATTCATAATATTATTCATAATAATACGCAAAAATATTTGCAATCTAATGGAAATTATTAAAATGTTCATTATTAGAAATTACGTTCAAAAAAAAAATTAGTTAATAACATTTAATCGCATTTTCAACTATGATGATTTATAAAGGAATGGTATGCATAAATTCTCATTATAGATAAAAAGTTTATTTGAATAAAAATTGCAGATGTATATCATAAATGTTGATTAAAATAGAACAATTTTTAATAAATTGATAAAAACAAACATATATGTTGCAAAATATTTGCTGAAGATATTTGAATACTTTATATACGAAGCGCAATATTTCTGAAAAATTAAAATCTTATTTTTACTTTATAATGAACGATAATGGAACTGTTTTATTGTTATTGATAATTACTTGTATAGTAAAATTTTATTTGTATTTTTTGTACATGATCTAAAGAATGTAGATATATTGTGCCTTTTGTATATTGTATATTTGTATATAAACATATTTTACATAAAATATTGTAATAATGTAGTCTATTAATATAAACAATAAATAAAACTTCAGAGAATGTTTATTTTATTTAATGAATTTTTCACACCTTGTTATTATTTCTTTCTTGACATTGTTTAAATTATTTTAATATTTTAGTATTAATAAAATTATAATGTTTTTTACAAATAAAAATTTTATGTAGTATTAATTAAGCAAAATGGCACATAAATATGAAAAAAAATTATATCTATATATACATACGCGTATTTATATAATACATTGGTATATTTATTTGTAATATAAATTTTATACAAAGTAAAGCACAATGCATATACCTATTTCGTATAACTTATTTAGTAAAATGCACAGTATTTACATTTTTGCAAAAAAATATATAAGATAAATTTTTCTTATTGCAAATGTTTGAAATTTTCTTTGTAATTTAGCATAATAAATGATACATTATGATATTTATAATATATAAATGTTACACTTATTTAAACATCACATTGGAAATTTACTTATTAATTATATTTCTTTATAACTATTAGATTTAAATTACATTTCTTTATAACTATTAGCATACTTCATATATTACAATAATATTTACATATATGTTTCATTGATAATATATAATATCAAAAACGTACAAAAGTGAAAATATAATTATATATTTTTCAAAAAACTTGAGATATGTAATCACCCAAACGAAGGGGCATAGAAAATTTCTATATAATTTTTACCAAAATTTTGTATCAAATACATCGAAATATCAATTCGAAAAATAAATTACATAACTAGTTAGTTTTATATCTATTTTGCTTCTGTATTGCATGGCAATAATACAAAGTGAAAAATCGCTTCTACAGTCGAATCAACTATAACGCATTATTAAATATAATTTCATTATAGTTAAGAATTTACATTAATATTAACATATAATGATCATACCAGATTTTCAATATTTTAATTTTTAAAAATTTTAATTGTATTAATAAACATATTATATATATTATTAACTAAATGTTCAATTTATATTTTTAATTATTCTTATGTTATTTAATTGTTTTTCATACATCATTATATGTATGAAATTATAAATGCATTATAGTAAAAACGATTGTATTAAACGATACTAAGTATTTATTTGTAATATTGAGCGCATTTTGGGATTTTGGCGGAATGTGACAAGTCGTTTTACTTGTAGATATTATGCATAATAGAATAAAATATTTTCTCAGAATATATGTATATATATATATGTGTGTGTATATATATATATATATACACACATATGTATAAACCATTATTGTGCGCGCTTGCTACTTATGTTTTTAATGATCAAAGAATTGACCTTCAGACTTTAAGAAAAATATATTGTAATATTTATATTTTGGAATTTAAAAAATTTCTAAATGTATTATTTTCATAATTATCTCAAAATAGTTGTTATTCTTGGAAACTTAAATAAAATTTTTTGGATCTTTTCATCCATGGAATGTTCTAGTTTAATTGGAAACTATACCTTGCCAAAAATCTTAAAAAATATTCAAAAGTACACTTAAATTTTTTATATGAATTTATATTGACATTATTACTATCATTGAATCTATATCATTTTTTCTTTTATCTTCTTATTTTCTTAAAAACTCTTTCAAATAAACAGCTAACATATATGAATTAAATTGGAATTATAAATATTTCAAATGTATATAACAATCAACAATAATTAATTAAATGGAAACAATTTTTTTTTAATTAGTTAGAAATAATATTTGTAAAAAAAAAAACAATGAAAAAATAATCATACAATTTGTGCACACAAACGCATTTCTTAATTCACTATAATATTTTTATAACGTATCTCATAGTTACGTTTACTAAATTTGTACAACACAAAAAATACGTATTCACAAACAGAAGAATATTAATGCATTGCTACTGTTTGTTAATAGTGTGAAAACAATTGATATTTTAAATTTAATTTTGGTTTGAATCTTGATATTATACCTTGAATTTATAGCACCGTATAAATGACTTATATGTAAAAATTTAATCCAATTTAATATTTGTTTTAAATTATCATATCTATATTTCTATCGTGCTACAATAATGTCCTGTTAATATTGCCATAATGTCTTCTAATTATTCCTAAAAAGAAAAAAATTTTATGAATACATATTTAAGGAAAACAAATATTGCTACTTAAAACAAACAGACGATAAATCATCATTTCAGTAAAAAATCAGTAAGAGATTTTGTAATTTTCTTTTTAATATTAACAGAATATTATTGTATATCCATTATTTATAAATTTGGCTCAATACACGACTCTTTCATTTTTAATAATTTACAGTAATTTATCATCACATAAAATTTCCAATTTTTGAATATGAATTATCTTAAATATAATTTTTTAAACATTGTGATATATGAACGTTTTTTCGACGTTCAAGTCACATTGTGTTTTAACTTTAATATATAAAATTATAAATATTGAATTAGTAAACAAAAAATATTTCTTTCTGAAAGAGTTTTACGTGAGAATATTGCGTACACTAACGCGAAAAATGCAGTAAAATTTATTCCTTCAAGAAAAATAAATAAATAAACAAAACTGCTTTTCCTTTTAAAATAAAAAAAAAATGAATAGAAACATAATTTAGAGTTCTAGTTCTTCGGCAGTACGAGAGAGTCTATGATTATCAATACGTCTGCGTTGGCTGCGTCTAACTGCATCTGCTCGTCGGTATGGTTCCGATCTAAGCCCAAGAAGAATATCTTCTAGAGCACCATTATAAACTTCATCCTGCTGCAGCAATTTCTTCTCCTGAACCAGTCTTGTTTTATTTTTCAATTCATTTATCACAGCATCCTATATCAAATTAGCAATTATTCATTAGGTTTTTGTTGATTAATAATATATTCCATTAAAAGAAAAAAGATGAATTGTTTTATGTTTAAAACATTTATATATTATATATTAAGTCTCCTTTTTCTGTAATTGTCCAATGTCTTTATTATATCTTAAATAATTTTATATCTAAAAATTTTTGTTCAATAATCATACTTCAAAAAACATACTATTTATTTAATTAATATATATATTAATATATTAATATTTATATTTAATTTAAAATTTATTCTTATATTATATGATGTGTTCTTTAAAATATCTGTATTTTAATAATGCAAACATATACATATAATTTCCATTAAAATATTTAAAAACATATTTTTTATATATATAATTTTTTATATAAAAAATTTTATAATTAAAAATTATTTTTTAAATTTAAATCTGTAATCGAGTATAAAATAGATTAGAATAATTAAAAAAATATATAATTCTTATGAAAATTCTAAATTGCTGAAAAGAAAAATCTTTCAAATTAATAAACATTTAATAATCAAATTTATAATTATGATGGATTTTTAAATTTCTTCCACAAATATTAAATCTAATTTAATATTTTGTTACATCATTAATTTATATGCGTTTAATCTGAAATTTTTAGCAGTAGCATAGGAAAGTGATAACAGAGGATTTCTCTCTCAAGCAACATCAATGCAAGCTAGAATACATGCCAATACATTTTTTAATTTTTTGTTAATGATATGAATCGGGTAAACATACCACGAAATTTGAAAGACAGTTCTTTAACAGTATAAAAAGATATAAAAAGATAAGAGTCAATTATAATTTTACATTGTTCGTTTAATTATAATTTTAATTGTTTTATATAAAATTTGTATTTAATAATCTAAATAATATTAGTAATTTAAATAAAATAATGATAAAAAAATAAAGAAATTAAATTAAATATAACTTTTAATAGATAAAAATAAATAAGGAAAATTTAAAATAAATTAGATAAAAAAATTTTGAATATTTAATTAAAAAATATAAAAAACTGTTCTCAAAAACGTGGTTTTATGATATTTCAATATGTGTATCTCGAACGTTAATAAAAGCTAAACTTACATGTGTGTTGTTTAACAATAAGCATAGTGTATGTGCAAATGCGATAGATTAAAGTATGTCATTAGAAGGAAGTGAGTAAGGAGAGACTTACATGTTGTGAATTGTTTCTATATTGTTACGTTCTGAGCTCCAGTTCATTAAGATGCCGATGTAACAGACTCTTGTTTGTGTTACAGCAAAATTTCGGTGACTTTAAATCCAAATAAATATGTAACAAATAAGAAAAATAGACTTTCGTGAGATATCTTAATAGATATCAATGTCTGTTCTTAAAACGGAAAAATATGCTAAAAGAGCACTTTCGAAATAATTAAAATTATTATGCTCATCTGATAATCCCTGAAAAATATCATGCTATTTCACAACATGCAGCAAAAAGAAATGCCTTATATTCATTTTCGCACGAGCATTGTAATTTACAAAAATTTTCAAAAAATAATCTTTTTTTCTTAATTGATACATATATAAAGAATAAAGTTGAATAGTATCTCCATATATAATTTGTTTTGAAATTTGTTGTTTGTTTGACTTAAAATATATTAGTTTGAAAGTTCTAATTATGGACAAATGGATATTAAGAAGTATTGTATTGTGATAGTGGGCGATTTTAGATTAAATTGTATTGGATTAAATGAAAGAAATGAAATTTTAAATACATATAAAGTGTCACAAGTAAGTTTTTTTTAGAATATGAATAATCATGCCTTGTTAAGAATAATATAAAGAAGCAATTAGAAAGCGTAAGCATATTAAAAATCATATGAAATTAATTTTTTACATTGCAGACATATATTCCCTTTGAATAAGAAGCTTTTAATAAAAAAACAAATATAAAATAAGACTTTCAAAAACATCTCAAGTTTTAACATTATATAGAATTCGAAAAGAAAATATTTATTTGTAAATAAGTAATTTATAAATAAAAAATTTATTCAATACCTTCTCTTTCTTTATTTTTCAATTAATAAAACAATTATTATGAAAAAATTATTATTTTTCTTAACAAAATTAAAATAGTTAATATTTCAATAGTATATAGTATATAGTATATATACACATGCATGTTTAATATTCATTTATAAAAAATATCAGTAATTCAAGATGAAAATAAATTTTGCAATATTGATGTTGAGAGAGAGAGAGAGAGAGAGAGAGAGAGAGAGAGAGAGAGAGAGAGAGAGAGAGAGAGAGAGAGAGAATATTTAGTTCAAAATATAAATATTTATTTAATTTGTAAAATTTTATATATATAACTATTACAATTTTTAATCATTTTTAAAACATATAAAAAAAATTAAGTCAACATTCAATTTAGAGATTTAAATAAAATTTTATGTAAAATTTTATGATAAAATAAAATTTTAAGAAACTAATAGAGAAAATATGAAGCATTCATATTTATAATGTATATTATATATATATTTTTTTTAATTTAGAAAAAATAAATAGGTTATAAGCTGTCAAATGCATAGCGTGCAACATAAAGAATACCACTTTCTGTATCTTTTGAAATAAATAATAGAAAAAAATAACAATAGATAATTAATAAATCGTACCTGTTGCTTTTTTTGATTTAATTTATTACGTTTAATAACATCTTCTGAGGCGTTTAAAGCTTCTGCAGCAGCAGCTTCTAATCGACGACGTTGTTCATTTTCTTGATCCGCAGCCTGTAAAAAATATTTTACTTATTATTTTAATATATTTTTTATTATTTTTTTATTAAATATTCTGCTGTTCTATTTTCTATAACTTTTTAATTAAGAATAAAAATTTTTTTTATAAATCTATACATAACAATACCTTAAATGCCCTTGCGAATCTAACAAGAAGAGAGAAGAATGTATTAGCATCAGCTTGTCTAGGACTTTCTCCAAAAAATTCAACGCATTCACGGAATGCTTCACCGGCAGCACGAGCATCAGATTTTAAACGACGCAATTTTTCTTCAGAATTATTTAAGAAATCTCGCAAGACAGTATTATGTTTTTCTTTACCACGAAGTTCGAATTCTTTCCTTACAAGATCCATTCCTTTTTCTAATTCGTGTACATCGGTAGTTATATTTTCCAATGACACTAGAAAAATAAAAAAAAGAAAATATTCAGAAATACGATATAAAAATATTACACAAAAAATTATTTAATAATTAATATATCAATGTACCAGTCGCAGCTTTATCAATGTACATAAGTTCCGATTCGAAATTAATTAATTCTGGAAACTTGACTCGTATTGTTGCTACAATATAATGTAAAAGGCACATTCTCTTGTCCGTTGATTTCGTATCGAGTAATGTGTCTAAACTTTGAAGTTTAAACCCGTACGCTGGGCCTCGTTTGCTACTATTTAAATAATTTCCAAAAGCAAGGATAATTTCTAATACTGCTCGTAGTTTCTTTGAACTTTTAACTGAACTTGAAGCAGATATCACAGCATGTATTTGTGGCGTAATAAGATGTAAATTGTCAAAAAAGTTTCCAATATAATTCATAATAGATAACTTCGTTGATATCCTTTCTACTTTACCGAGTTGCATTAAAAATTTATCTTCTTCAGTTAGAAGATTAACATTTTTCTTTTCTATAATATATTCCCTATATGCTTTTATCTGTAATACGATAAATTTTTATTTTATTATAATTACCAATATTTCTCTATATTATTTTTATAGATAGAACGAACAAAAGTTGTAAAATATAAAAGTTGTAGAATAAATCATACTTCTTGGTCTGTAGGCACCATACGTTGTAATAATTCTACATTTTCCAACGAAAGTACTTTTAAATCCAAAGCATTTACTGCCATAATAACTTTTTCTACTGGCATTTCCATTTTTCTTCGCGATATAGCTATATGAAAATAAAATTTTTTATTTGGTTTAAAATCTTTAAAATTTTGTTTGAAAATTTAATTTGAAATTTTCATACCGATATTTCGCAATCTGGTATGTTCTAAAAGCGACACATTTTCTGGCTTCTTAAATCTTTTACTAGGAAAGCTTTGAAGACCATCGATTTCATTATTGCCATTAGCAACATGACTTCCCATTCCAATTTTAAATCTTTCTTCGAAATCGGAAAAATCTATATAATTGTGCAGTCGATCATCATCCAGTTCATTAAAAATAGTACCTCGTACTTGATTAGGTTTCAATGCAATCCAATTAAGCGTGGGAAGTTTATATTTCGTTTGAACCTGCAATTCAAGAATCACAGGAGTATTAAATTTTTATTTATTCAAATAATGCTTTATACATTTAATAACATTTAATTATTCCAATAAACGTATATTAAAAATTTCTATAAAAAAAAGAAAAAGGAAAACATACCTTTCGTTTAATAGTCATTGCTCCATCTGGTGCTTGCATCATTCCAGCAGGTGGTGGAGGTATAGGCGCAGGTGGCGGTAATTTTTGATCTCCCGGAGAAAGAGGTGCCATAGGAGGTGGTGGTGGACACGGAGGTGGAGGTGGTGGAGGTGGCGCTGGAGCGGACGGTGGAGGTTCTTCTAATGTCGGAGACGGAGTCGAATTAAGCGTAGAGCATGTAACATTATCTGAATTACTAACAGGACTCGTAGCACATCCATTTCGAAGATTGGCTGCTTAAATTTCAAAGTAATGTACGTTATATTAAATGATAAAAATTTTGTGAAGTTATTTAAGATACAAAAAAATCTTTAACATACTTGATGAACCCTTCGTGAGAGTGCCAGTAAGTGTTTCCAATTCGATTATTTTATTTTCTAAAACGCTTTGTCTTCTAGCAGAATCTTGTTTTTGCCTTTTCAAAGCAGTCAATTCTTCTTCAGCCAATCGACGAGCTTCTACAGCATCAGCATATTCTACTTTTAATGCACCTAATTCAGTCTCTAATTCCGCTAATTTTGCAAGCGATTCTCTTTCTAATTCTGTCATCCTATCGTGTGCCTATTTTTGAAACGTTCAACAAATAATTGTTTAGTAAAAAACTAACGTAAGAAATAGATAGAAATTTTTAAATTTAACTAACATGACCAAGTTCATCTTCTAATTCAGCTACTTTTTCTAATGCAGCAGTCTTCGTTTCACTGTCTTCCATTAAGGCAGCTACATCAAATACGTTATCTAGATACGCAGAGATTTGAACCTAGAAAAAAATTTGTCAAATTAAGATAAAATGCTGAATATTGTTTCAGAGATTGAAAAATGATACAATATCGTAAAAATATTTATGTAATATCCGATATATTACGCGAAAATAGAATTATAAAGAAAATTAATAATTACAAATACAAAAACTTTTACTTTTAAATACAATACACAAATACAATACAAATCTTTATTTATATATCCTTTTCACTTATCCCTTTTTTAATGGAAATTTGAAGCTTTCTATACCAAAAGCTTTTCTAAATAAAGGTTTCGTATACGAGGCTTCAATCGAAGCTTAAACTTAACACGACAATAATAATTAAAAAAAAAAATCTGCCAACCTGCAAATCCTCGCTCTCGGTATGCCTCAGTTTCTCGAGATACTCGTCCAAACCAAGTTTGGTAAATTCATATTGCAAATGAACCCTGAAATTCATATCTTCTACCGAATGAACAACGATATTTACGAATTGCATACAGGCAACCATGAATTCTATGTGAAAACTATCATATTGGGTGAAGTATGCCATAAGCGTAGTAAATCGTCGTCGCTCCGAGCAAACTTCCTTGAAGTTGTCGAACGCGGAGAGAATAATTTCATGGCCACCCTTTACCAAACAGATAGCAGCAAGAAGTTCCAAAACTAGAGCTTTCGTTCTGAAAACAGAATATTTTTAATTCTATAAGGAAATTTAATTAATTTATACGAAAGCTCGGGGAAGAAATATCTTTACCTTAAACTCTTGTGCATCAAACTGAGCGCGATGCAGTTGATCGCCTCGCGATGCTGAATGACCATGTTGAAACCGTACTGTGAAATACAATTATACAAATATCTAAGATTTAAACTTGATACGCGTTATATTTTTAAGAGAAATTTTTCAACGAGCACAAAATATTTCATAACTTTAAATATAATTATTAAAAAAGGAATAAAAGAAAAAAAATTTGCGTCGTAATTTTTATATCGTTTATCACGCACGTATTCCCGTACCTTGTTATTCATGATAGCACGCATGCATAATATGCAAACATGAATGTCATCTTTCGCTTCGCCCATGTTCAGTCGTGCCACGTGTCGAGATCTTCTTTTAACGCCAGGACTGTCTTTAAGTTCGTGGAGTGGCGGTCTGAGGCAACCGTTATTCAAGGGTGAAGTATCCCCGGAACCAACTGAAAATATAGTTCACAATTCACCGATTTAATTTAATTTCTAATACAGACATAAAGATGATGTCGTATAAATTCTTACCGGTTTGCAATTTTTCTTCAGAACTCGCATGAGATTCCAGCAGGCGTTGCTCGTGCCTCATCATGAGTAATCTGAAGCTGAGGTAGTCTATAAGGGCGTCTAAACCCTGGTTTTCTTCGTCTAGGAACTCCCTTACCCACCTGAACCGATCAAATTAGAGTACATTTATTAGAAGAACGAATCCAATCGATATTTTCGCGCCATTTTAATAATCGAAATTAACTCGTAGTTAAAGCATAATATACGTTAAGACAGCTTACTCTATATGATTCGTGCGCAAGGAAATTTCCAAATCCCGTAATACTTGAGTCGACGTTGACTCTCCAACCATTTTCCTCTTCTGGAAGAATGTGAGAAAACGATACGACTGTATAATCATTAGTATCCGTCGTTCAAATTTTTTTGGAAAAACGAACAAAAAATAAACGATCTTTTTAGCAGACGAAAACTAAACACATGTCGAACGTAAGTACGCATACATTAGGACGGCAAACGCGCAGCTTTTATATCAATAAAATCCTTCCAATTCTTTTTCAATATTTTTTAAGGATATCCATTTTTATTATTACCCCTCAAGAATCCAATCATCGTTTTGCAATTATTGGAACAAATTACAATTTTGAAAAAAACGAACAAATAATTACAAGTACCGTTCTAATATATAGTACAATATATGATCAAATTAAGAGAACCACACACAGATTAGTTAAAAAAAGGTACTTTTTATATAGCAATCGATTTTTTGAAATTAATTTCCAAAATGTGATTCTCGATCCCGAAACGTGAGTAGATTCGCGGCGCAACGTAAAAGAGAGAAAAATACGAGAAAAATATAAACAACAAGAAAGGTAAATAAAATGCAACATACTCGATGGCTTCGCGAAGCTTTCGGATCCAGATAGGTACGTAATTTTGCTAGATAATGGGATGGTGGATCCTTGGCCTGCACTCTTTCCTGAAAATTTTTTCGTTTTATTTTACCTAATCGCAATATTACTTTTAAAAAAAATATTCCAAGATTATCCATCAAAGGACGACATAAAATTTAAATATAAAAGTGTAAATGAGTCAGAGATAAAACTGGTTTCGTTTTACGACAATTATATTAATTTGATGGCATTTTTATATATATATATCTCGATACTCGAACACGTAACGTTTCAAGAATAAAAGATTGGAATCGAGCTCGATTTCAACATTTTCGAAAAGTTTATTCGGGGAAAGAAGGCGTTGTATTTTGAAAATATATTACAGGCCGTTGCAAGTATCGTATCCAACGAGCGCACGTGTGTACATCCACGCCGATGAATGAGGGATGCTGTGCACTTTTTTGCAGCCCGCTTTCTTGTATCGTATAATAGCACGGCTTGCATTACATCCGTGTCGTGTTACCCACATGCCCTACAGGCCCGTTAAAAAATTGAGACGGGCCATCGATGACCCCGAACTCTGTCGCCTCAAGAATATCTCGTTTCATCGAACAGATTCTACGCAACAGCTCGTCTCAGTAATGCTCTATGAAACCCTCTTCATTTTTCCTCCTTTTCTTTTTCCAACAAAAATAACTAATGCATTCGTTCGATGTTTCGTTAGGATAGATAAATTTAATGCTTGGAATATACGTGTCATTAATTATTATCTATTCAAGTTGGCCTTGCGTTAACGATACGGGAAAATTGCCTTTAATTCTTTTCTCGTGAAAATGTACAGTCGCGCGACGGAAAATGTAAATTCGATCCAGACGAGTCGTGAAATCCATTTTGCGTTTTCTACCGTGCCGAGAAAAGGGAGTAATTTCCACTCGAGACGAGTCCCAACCCTATTGCTCGCCTCCTCTCGGTTTAACGAGGCAAGTAGTCGACCTAAACCGCAAAAACCTTTCGCAAATCCTTTATAACTATTTCGAGATGCATTCCTTAAAATTCTACCTCTTTCATTTACAAACATTTTACAATTCACATCCTTGTTAAATGGTATTCGTTCGAATGACTATTAAAAAATTCCATCGACGATAAATTTACCAAGTGTTTAACTCGCCTATCATAATCCACGCCCTTCGTGGATCAGAAGAGGTGTCTCGTTCGACGACACTTTTGCTCACCCTCGATTAAACTCGAGATTAAACCCACTTAAGCATAGCCTCGCACAGACGCACACACACGCGTCTGCTCGACCAATACGTCGTATTCGCTTATTAAACGTCTGCTCTCTATATATAGAATAAAACCCTTACTTTTCCGAAAATTAAACATTTTATTATAATTCGATACCCAGACTTCGAAAAGACGTAAACGAGATGCAATTTCCTCCTCAAAATCAACGTTTAAAAATTTATTCCCAATTATTTTTATTAATCCAAACAAATTACTCTTGAACGATATTTCGTAATTTTCTTATTTTTTCCACCTCGAAATATCCAATCTAACGATAATCGAAATAAATAAATAAATAAATAAGACGAAAGAGGATCGTGGGACGATACGCGAAGCAAGGGTCGTGGACCCGCATTCATTGGCCAACGTGGAATTAAACGAGTACGAAGCGGGCAAAGATCTCGGAGAGCGTTGATTAACAATAAGTTCGTCAACTTAAAGATTGATTACGTCATTGTTAAAACGGCAGCGCGATATCAATTTCGCCAACGGCATTTATTATTCAACGAGGATTCAAAAATTGGATGTCAAATGTGTGTAACAGATACGTAACGACAAAATGCGAAATATTATTCTCTCTTGCGATAGTAAAGAAATTTTAATAATCAGATCGATTCTCGATGTGACGACTCACTTGATCGCATATGATGTCCCATTTTTTCTCGTTGTCATACTGCTTTAAAAGCTTCGCTTTGTCCGGAGGCAGATCCATCGAAGCCTGAAAAAAAAGAAGAAAAAATCAAAGTTCCATTTTAAAGGTATTCGAAGACGTTGTGGCTTTCCATTTTTATTTTCTTTTTTTCTTCACGTCGCGCAAAAACGAAATCGCACAACGTCGAAAACAATTAAAACTATCTGTGCAATTATCTGGTCATAATTATTATACTCGTTAGCATAAAAGTATATTTTCTTTTTTTTTTTTTTTTTTACGTTAGAAATATAATTCAAGTTACATAAGCCACCTTGAAATAATTTCCAGATAAGAATTAAATGGTATGTAATTATTAAGATATTTGTTTCTACGTTGTACTTTTATGGATAAACAATTCGCGAATAAAATTTATTCGACAACATATTACATATAATTAATCGAGTTATTCAAATTTTCCCTCTCCCCTAATAATTTTAATTAAGAATCATTCAAATATTTGTACAGTCTCCCCTCATGTTTGAACTGCTCTCGTTAAGATAATGAAGTTAGCTAATTATTAGGAAAAAGAAGGGTGAAACCAGCTTCCAAGACAACATCGAGTACCCTTTCAAAATTGTACGAATATAAAGTTCTATCGATTTTTAAATTTCATCCTTAATGATACGAAAAGATAGAAGCGAATAAAAAGTCTTGCTTGGCAAAGAAGATAAATATTTGAAAACACTTGAATCGATATACGAAAGAGGAAGAAAGAAAGAATGGAGAAAAAGATTAAAGTGTCGGTAAGTAAGTGAGCACGCTATACGTACACAGCGCGCGTGGCTAGCGACCAACATAGCCGACGAATAATTATCGAAGAGCGGATGCGGAAGCCACGAGTGCATGACATCACTATTCGCGATACATATACGCTGCATATATGGCGGTTCTTCAACGCTAGATCGTGCGATAACGCGTTCCAGACCACGAATTACATAAATCGCAAGTTATACGGCTAGTTTCGAGCGATCATTTTTCTTGCGAGCAAACTCGATACAATAATATAATCT
This sequence comes from Apis cerana, assembly GCF_029169275.1. Lineage (NCBI taxonomy): Eukaryota > Metazoa > Arthropoda > Insecta > Hymenoptera > Apidae > Apis > Apis cerana. The sequence continues at coordinate 13,177,499 of NC_083854.1, forward strand.
TTATTACCCGATGAATTATCGTTAAATATAATAAACGATCGAATTTTTCTCCATATGATTAGAATATACACAGAATATAGGATTCACGGATGAATCGCGGAAGAATGAGACGCAAGTGAAAAATATCGTTTTGCAACGGTCGTTATTCGATACGAAATAAGGAAAAGCTATAATTTTCCGCGGGCAAGACGATATTTGTACAGTTATGGTTGCTGCTCATTTGGAGCAACTCTACTTTCGATTCCGGAACGTTGCTTTATTCCGCGTTAAAAAAAGAAAAAAACTTTTACTCCGTTGTTTCCCTTCGAAACATTTTTATTATTTCCTATTATATTTATTTTTTCAACGCGGAGGAAAATTTTATCGCTTTATTTTCCAAACAGGCGAATAAAATATTTTTCTTTAAAAAGTATAAGAAAGTAATAATATTTAATTAACTTGGGAGGATTAATTTTAATTTCGTGTTTAATAAAAAGCAGAGGCAAAATAACCAGTCCAGTCCAGTGTTCCCGGTATTACACGCAATGCTGGGTCGGAATAATGAAGCGCGTGTTTTCAGGCCAAGGGTCACCGGAAATGGAGATTAGAAAGGGTTGATTTTTTTAGTCGAAAAATAGTATTCCAACCTGGCATCCACACTCGAATCGTTTCGTTCGAACGAATTTTCTTCTTCATCCTTTTCCATCCTTTCCACGCGAGATTCAACAAGGATATATAAAATAAAGTATAAATAACTCGATAAACAAAATTGAAATCCTATTATCACCGAGCAATATATTTATAGAATAAGTCGAAATCCGATTTTGGAAACGTTGTACGAGTTAGCATCGATACCTCGAGGAGCCCCTCGATAGAGCTCGCGATCGATTAAGGTCGAGAGCGTAAAAAAAGGATTCGATCAATCGCAAAGTCCCCTCGAAAAGACTCATACGATTACTCGAGGTTTATTCCACGTTTCTCTCCGTCGTTGTTCCCGTCCAACAATCGATGCTAAGGGCGTAGAGAGGGTTTCAGGTCTCCCTTTTGCGCTCTGCTCTCATTATATATTTCCACCATGTGCATACTCGTACAAATGCGCCATCGCATTATATATATAAAATTTATCGCGAACACGATTTCGAATCGGTTAGAGCCAATTATAGAAACTCTGTAAAGTTTCTAAGCAGACGGCTATATTCTATACTCTCTTCCATTCAATCCTCCATGTTAACTAATCGAACCGACAACGCGCGACCGTAAATATTTTTGAACGCTCTACGCGATCAATGGCGCCTAATTATTAACACGTTTCCTCTCCGAGCGAGAATGAAATGAAACGCGTAAGGCGAGAAATAATTAATCAGATTCATGAAAAGATAATGAATTATTTCAACGAAGAAATTTTATTTCCAAGAGAAACGATTAGAGGAATCATATCTTTCTGCATTACGTTTGATTTCTAAAGAAATCGATAACTTCGCTCGAAAGGAAAAATTCATTTTTTTTATCTACGATTCGAGATATACATCTTTCCATCTTGCGCCATCATTGTAACATTGAATTTATATTTAATCGCGATATAAATATATGAATATTTAAATGTATATATCTATATTATTTAATATTAATGATTTATCTCTGTTTCGATGTAGATAAAATGTTTCATATCAAATATCTGTTTTAATATGTACAGTGTGAATCATTAATATCGAATAATATAAATCTATCATTTGATCAGGCAGTTAGATAGCGTAATATTCGAATTATAATCCGCTAATAATTATTATTCTTTATTAAATTATATATCCACTTAACGTTGTTACAATGTTATAAATTGGCGTTGGCGCGACTGTTCCGACCGAGCTTCGCGGACAATGCACACACGTTTAACTGTACGCGCGAATTATAATATACTCTCGCCTCGTGTCAGATTTCCTTCTTACCAACAAGATGACGCAAAAAATCCCACGCGTTTACGAATCTATTCTTCTGCTTTTTCATAGCGTATAGTATACTTTGTTATAAAGTCTTTTATAAACTTTATATTTTTCTCGTTGAAATTGGAACGTTATATCAACACGGACATGCAAACGTTAATTTAATATACACGATAATTAAACGATATTAGAAAACTAATGGGACTATAATCGTTTAACGATATTAAAATAATTGATAAAATCTTCTTAATCATTTAAAATTTTCCTTACGATAAAATATAGACAATGTGAACAAAAGGAGAGCAAAAATAATATTATTTAAACAATACGGAATGAAAAAAAAAAAAAACGATAATTTACGCGTATATTCATTTTCGTCACTTTCACCCGACTCTCTCTTATTCCAACGTGTAGATGTACATACAACTACTCAACTTCCCTCGCTGCGTAAATCAACATTACAAAATTGAAAGTGGAAAGAAGAACAGTTGGAATATATATTTTCGTTTAACACTTTTCATCGATTACGTTATAATTGAAGTGAATTATAACGAATCCACCGCTATTTCATATTATTTCTTGTACGGAAAACAAACATCGATATCTTTATTTACGATACGATAATTTTCGACGCAACATTAAAATTATGATTCATATCGTGGCATAACGAAATCGCGCGAACGGTATTAGTTACCATACCGAAACGTGATCCGTATTGGCAACTAGCATAGGAAAACTAAGAATGAAATAATTCCACGACTAGTAAATTATTCTTGGAAGGTGGGCCACTATTAAGGAAATGCCGCTTCCGTGCATTCCGGATGCACGTTTTCACCAAGAATAGAACGTTCCTTTCGTCCTTCGTCGATGGTCCTTCCGGAACGATACCGCAATTCCCGATATGTTCTCCCTACGAAAATTTTAACGATCTCTCCGATCGTTTAAATTCTATTTGTATCCACGATAATTGTTATAAATTTGTGCAAGGATCAACATGGATCGTAGAACATATTTTGTAAAATTATAATAAAAAGCATTAACAATAGTTAATTCGTTTTAAACGTAAGAGAAAAGTTTCGTTTAGATCGAATGATAAAATAATAGGATATTTCGATCGAGTCATATAGATAATTTTATGGTTCAATTTTTTATATACTGGATTTCATGGACTTTATGCATTAATTGGAGTTATTTTTCTTTCTATGTCAGTTTATCGAATATCGAAAATTCATTTTTCAAATATAATATAATATAAATTTTGAAACAGCAATTTGATACTGACATTTATTTATTTATTAATTTAATAATATTAATTTAAATAATAAATAATTCTTACGTAGATATACATATATAGTATAAATTATTACATTTAATTTCTAATTAAAAAATTTAATAAAATTTAATATGTATAATTAAATTTATTTTCTTATACTTTTCAGTAATTATTTTAATTTCATCTATTCCTTTAATTTTTAATAAATTTATTTCAATAATTAAAAAAAAAGATTACGAAAAAAGATCACCTTTTGAACGTGGATTTAATCCAATTACAAAATCAAATCTTCCATTTTCATTACCTTTTCTTTTAATTACAATAATATTTTTAATTTTTGACGTAGAAATTATTTTATTCGTGCCAATTATTTTTTACATAAAATCTTATAGAACAATAATATCATTCCTATTAGTCTCATTATTTCTAACTCTATTAATTTTAACATTAATATTCGAACGAATAAATAATTATTTAAATTGAATATTTTAATTAAACAACAATAAAATTACTAAAAAGATATACAAGATATATAAATTTATCTAACTTTCAAAGAAATATTATTATTTGTCAATAATAATAAGAACGAATACGTGCATGAAATTATTAGAAAATTTTCGCGAAACGATATCTGACGCGAACCGACATCTGATTCCTGGGATCAGATAAGATTCTCACGAGCCAGAAAGATTGGAGAAAGTCGGTGGCAGCCATGCTGCTAAAGCAAGCCGGATTGCAATCCGACGATCAACAACAATAAATATATGTATTAGAATAAATAGGGCGATGTTTGCACGAGTATATATACCAGTTGGGTAATGTAAAACCAAAGTCGTTACGTTAGGTAACCATGGAACTTAATTAACTCTTTTGAAGTAGGGAAATGCTGGTCCACAGGGCGGTAATAATATCTTAGGCTCGATACGAATTACGCGCGCGTGATATTTTTGCAAACAGTGAGAGATTCAAGGCGAATTCGAAAATTCGAAAATTAATAATATAAATAAATGGTATTCGAAGATGGATAAATAACGGGAGAGAAAAAGTGGAATTATATATTTCGACGTAAAAGCGTGCAAAATATTTAAGTGTCGTAAAATTAAACGAGAGAGCATTGTCTAAAATTAAGCGATAACGTCACATGCAGTCGTGCCGAAGGCACACACTCAATGACATCATCTTGCGAATTTACGCGTGATTACGTGTTTCTTTTCTTCTTATTCGCCGTTAACCCTTCTCGCTTCATCCGCTCTTCCCTCTCTCTTTCTCATTCTCTCCGTCACTTTTATTTCTATTCCACTTGTCGGCTAATCTTTTCCACTTTGATCGATGGAATAAAATTTATACGAGTACAACAATTAACAATTGATAACAATTGATTAATAAGTGATAAAATAAAAAAATATTAAAAATCATCCAATATATTATTCAATATATCGTTTGACGAAACGCTCGTTCGTTTATTAATTTCAATCCTCTTTTTTTCGTCCCTTTTACCGATACAACAGTTAACGTTAATTCGATCGATGAAATTAATTCCTGTTTTTCCCATCTCTGAAAATCCATTCAACGAAACGATAAAACTTTATACGTTGCATGTACAAGTGTGCGCGTGTTGCGTTAAAAGCGTAAAAGTACGCGATGATAGCCGACTTTCACGGGACTAATGATCCGGTCAGATGCGATAATTAGAGACTTAACGCGTGTTAACCGACCATTGCAGAAACACTCGGCTGAGTCATGGCAGCGTAGTACGAGAGACGCGCCAACAGATCTGTCAATTCGCGCTTATTCTCGATCGATTTCGCGGTAAAAAAATTTATTCTTCTCTCGCCGAATTTGAAAAAGCCGGTAGAGAAAAGAAAAAAAAAAACGCGAGGAACCACTTGTCCTCCTGTATTTTTTTAAACACGATGAAGGATTTAAAAAGGAAACAGGTTCGAGCAGGGGGGGAATGCGAGAAGATTGACGAGTATATAAAATGGACGGATTTCGAGCATTGCCCGTTGGGATCGGTGAACTTGAAAGAGAGTCGAAAGTTAGGGGAGGTTATGGCCCCTGACGACGACGACCGATAGATACGAGGGTACATGGAAACGCATATGCGCAGCCGAACGTGGCCAGACAAGGGTGAAACGAGGGTAAAAGAAGGGTGCATAGACTGTGCGGAGCCTCGTTACTAGGGATGCACCCTTGGATACAAAACATTGCCTTCGTTCTGGTCCACGAACCGTGAAAATGAATCAATCTTTTTCTAACCAAAATATGCCACATTATTATTACATTTTTATTCTCTTTCCTCTCTTTAAATTTATCATATTTATTCTCCTACGTCTTTGGACGTTTTCTCTCCGATCTGACAACATCGCCTGACGCTCGATTCGAAAGAAAAAAAAGTAATAAAGAAAAGGAGAAGTTGTGTTTAAAAACGAAAGGGCAATAATGCGGCCCATAAAAAGCGACGTGTAACGCTACGAACGAGGGAAATACATAGGACGCGTGTATTAGTGGTCATAATTTATAGGTCTAGAACCAGTTTCAAGCACGCGGATCGTCCGGAGAATCGATAAAGGGATAACGTTTCAATGACTGTGAAGCGTTATTTTGTTCAACTCGTGGATACGCGAGTTAACGCATCGATTATTTTCTTAATATTTTGTCGAAACGCAAGGTGAAAAGGGTCGCGCGAATATTCTTTCGACGCAAAATAGGGACACGATAAATATACGTGGGATAACACGCGATAGAAGGATTGCGTCGCGCACACCAGTTAGCGACACACCTAGGATTCTCTGTTGTGGCAGTCATCCAACTACCAACCCGACACCCTCACCCACCGCGTTTACCGTTGAATAAACCTATATATACGCACATATGTACATATATATATACACACATTATATATATATTTATATATAATATACGTATATGGCTGGGCGAAGAAGCTAGAGAAAGACGGAAAATGACGATAAAGGGAAGAGGATAGAGGATAGAGAAGACGAAGGGAAAAAGTGAAAGGGGACTTCGAACGAGGAAAAAAAGGGAGATGGGAAGTAGGAGAACGTTTATGTAGAAAAGACGAGCCTACTGACAGTTCGGTAAACGAGTAAATTACGAAGGAAAGAGGAAAATGCTAGTTGAAAGAAAAATAAAGAAACAGGTTAAAGGAAAAAGATTGCTCGTATAATTATGTGCATATCTCGCTCGATTTCGATGATTTTTAAATATGTCGTAGAAATCAACATTTCGAATAATTTTTTCTCGTATAAACGTTGCTCGGCTTCGGTTTTCAAGATATTGGCGAAAGAGGATTGTTGTCGCTTATTACGTAGAATATTCGTGTCCGTGACAATGTGCAGTAGTAGGTAAGCATGCGATCGCTACTTATCTTTTGTTAATATAAACACGTTATGGCGACAGATAACTAATAACGGGTGAATCGTTCGAAAAGTTATTTCCTCGCGAATCGTAATTGGCTCCCACCAATATCTCAACCCCAATCGATATCGGGCTCGAACATTTCGCAGAGATCATCGCGCGGTATCGTTCTCATTACGAAAGTTCATTATTATTACTTCGATGAATTATTATACGAATCTGATACGTTAATATTAGCGAATATAATGCACACGTTATGTAAACGTGGAAATACTACCCAACTTCATTTTCCTCTTTTTCTTTACGTAATATCTTACATTATATTATCGAGTTATTTGTAACATTGATTTGAGTAATGAATGCCATCATCGCTATCGTTATGCACGATGAATCATAGGATTCAAGAGAGAAACAATCGAACGAATTGGATGCAAAAATATATTAGAAACCTACGCGCGAAACACGTGCATCTTTCGTCTTACGATTTTCTTCTCCTTTTCTATATACCTTCCCATTTGATTCTTTTCTTCTTTTCTCCCCTTACTTTCAATAAATAATTTATGGATTCGATCGGTGGACGAGTCGCGTGACGGGGAAACTATCGAATATTGTCAACGCAGTGATATTAAAATCAGTGTCAGAAAGGATAAGCGCACGGATGTTTCTAGGCCTGAAAGAGGGATCGAAAGAGCAATCGTCAAGATTGCAAATGCACAGAGCGCATTTCTAGCGACGATCGTCTTCCTCCGATTACCATGCACATCTGCCGCTTTGCCATATTCTTTATATCTCGCACCGAGCTCGCAATAACATCTACATATGTTGACCAATCCACAGAGTCTCGATAAAATTTGTTTTCATAGTAAATATTTTTAGACATCGCGCTCATAGAAGATTAAAAATCTTGTTATCTCTTCGAACAATTCAATATCGAAATTGATAAATATTTTCCCACGAAACAACAATTCAAGTTTTGACAATTTCTTTCTTCTTTTCTTCAACTCGAACCCATTGGTTTTCGCGATAACGCGAGAGAAAAGACGGTAAAACGAGAAACGAAAACGTGACCCTTTTTCGAATCGATAACTGGCAGTTCACGGTCAAACGAGAAAACGTTTAGGCGCCACTGACAGCGACGTGTCTCATATACGTACGTAGGCGCAGCGGTGGTAGAGGCTTTATTTATGCTGCAGAAATAGCTCTATTCGCACGTGCACGCCATTTGGCCATGGGCCATTTCGTGCTGCGTGCTACCCCGTTACTCTCCTTTGTCAACTTTGGCAACAACGCTAAATGAACAGCCAGCTCGTAATCTTATCGGACGATCGGTACGGGTCATCTTATAACGATTATTACACGCGCGCGTGGTTACTTCGTATTTATTTTTCGAAACAAGTGCGGTTGCTCGAACGATGGACGAATAGAAATAAATAAAGCGAACGGTATCGTTGGAACATCCTGTTTGCGTAGTCGGAATCACGATTCGAAGGACATTCGGCCCGCTATGCGAGACACGGTAGCGGGTGTCACGGAACAGGCGCGAACGTTTCCATTCCCGTGACTAGACCCCTATAAGAGTATACGTGCGCATAACGTGTACAGACGCGAGCGCACACTGGCGGCCAGCCGGCTTAATTCACCCGTACAAATTGCACAAAGCTGTCTGCCGACGATTCGTGTTAAAAATACGTCGTTGCTCCCGCGTTTTCCACTCTGTCGATAGGGAAAAGCATTTCTACGTTGCTTTTGTATCTTCCGACATTGCTCAACCGAACATAAAAACGTTTATCTCCGTTAAATACGATCTACGATTTTATCTACTATATTAATATTCATCGCGTCAACTTTATCACCACGAGTGAGTCACTTGGATTTTACATTTTTTTCTTACAAATATACATATGCGCTGTAACGATATGTATAATAACACTAATAACCGATAACAATGAGGGAAAAAAAAAAAAAAAAAAGACGGTAAAAAGACGGTTGAATTTGTGGATGATTCCAATTTATCGTCGAAAACGAATCCACAGATGAGAAGCACTGCTCCAAGACCCCTCTATATATAGAAACGCCGGTTTTATCTTTTCCTGTGGATATTTTCAGACAGACCACGGCCCTTGGACAGTATTGTTTAGCTCCAGAGAATCGTAGTATCGATACTCGCCTTTTTTTCACTTTCTCCATTCGATTATTTGGCAAACGTTTAAACTCCACTTAAGCGTGAAGCTGTATTACAAGATTACATCGATCGATACACCAAAGAAGATTTATCGATCGATTTATCAGAGATGATGCCAGCACGATCTGCACCAAACGATTCAACGACAAATTATCTACTCGTCAAATTAATCGAGACGTGGTTCGACAATTTTCTCGTACAATTTAATTCTCTTTTAATTCTCTTCAATTTAAATTTATCGCCACGAAAATCACGTTCGACGTACAATCTTATGGAAATCTTTACAAGTTTTTTTCAAGTTTTAATAAAATTCGTGTTTCAATTCGTGCGAAATAAAATTCGATCGAACACGAATAATCTAGTTTATCTAAATTGATTAATTTTGATAAAAAAGAAAAGAGATTTGACAAGAGCAATGCGATAAAAAGATCTCAATCGCACTTAACATTTTTAAACATTGACCTGAACTGTGTCGGAAGGAAGAAAATATTGGGTTCGTACATTGTCCATTTTGTTTGGCAGAGTGCCAGACATACTGTCACAGAGAGACGTAGAAAGGAAAAGAGAAAGAAAGAGAGATATGCTGCAGTTGCGAACAGCGTAAAAGGAAGAAAAAGATGGGAGAAGAGTGGGCGTCGGTCAGCGAGGTTTCAACTTGGTTGTGCTAATGTTGAAGATTCCCGTGTTCAGAAACTACTTCTCAAGATCGTGATTCTATTATCAAGCAAGCAGCTATCTTTTTTATAATTCACTTGTCTATCGAACCACATTTTCCACAAAGTTTTTATGCAGAGGTGTAAAGCACATATTTGGAATTCAAACTCGTGAGTTCATAAATTACTCGAAGAATCGTCTATTCGTCGTAAAGTATCGATATTTATACTTTTCACAATTTCTACAAATTTCTTTCCGCATCCATCGAAAATGTGCGTATTGTATTTCGATTGATGCGCACGTAATACGGATTGATTCTGTCCATTATTTTGACAGGGATTGAAAATAACACTAATAAAAAATTTTCCCCGCGATTTCTATTACATTATGATACTTAAATTTCCCTTTCACTTTACTGGTTCCCAACTAAACGTCTGATAGATCGATATTATCGAAATAACTTTGAAATATCTAACAAGAATATACAGAGTCACGAGTGCAGTAACTGCAGTTTTATCGCACGATCTTTTAGATATTTTTATTTTCACGTTTTGTCGCGTTTGTCTGCTTCTAGAACGAGAGAGGCCTCGAATAGGCCAAAGAAAACTTTCGCGTGGCCCTGGAACGATTCTCCATGAGTCAAACCGCGGTTTCTACACGATGCACGACTAACTATCGATGAGTCATGAACAAGCATCTATAATGGAACGAAATCTTACAATTTATTGCGAGCAACTACATGAAACGATCAAAAGATCGTTAGTAAATCGCTAGGCCAGATTAGAGATATTTTATGTTTTATAGGAAATCAGATTTGAAACACGCGTTGTTCCAAATAAAATTATGACATATTTTAAATTTATTGTCTCGTAAAAATAGAGTTGAAGAGAAATGATACTGTTCCAGAAATAATCATTTAATTTTAATCACGAACCGTATTCGAGCGTTCCGCAGGATAATCAACGTTTTTCCGGTTGGGTGAAGGGACAAAATAACTACAATTACGTGTTGATTTATTATGAATAAAGATGGGATAATATAAGAAAATTTTGTTTGAAAAATTTCCGATAAAATATGAATTATAAAAAAATTTGCTTCTATTTCTATTCTAAGAATCGCGATTTGAATTAAAACATTTACAACGATTATTACATTTCTTATTAAAAAATAATTTAAAAATATAATAATAATAATAATGTGAAGAATCATAAGGGAGAGGATGGAGAAAAGATAATTATAACTAAACACGCTATTAAATATACATACGTATCATTGGCTAACGATAATTAGACGAGTATAAGAAGATGCCTTTATAATACCAAACTCTTGGAAATTATCGATGCTAAGAAGTAAAATCTCGGAGGTTAAATGCCAAATGACGAGAAAGATATAAGTTGGATGATCGCGAGCCATAAAGGGGCCTCTTTGTTTATGGTATGTTCGTAGTTGTTGCAATGGTCGTTTCGATGCACAATCGAATCTTATTTGGAGAGAGCCGCCTCTACGTAGGCGTGCATCCTTCTCATTTGTGGATCTCTCTTTCACGTCGTATGAACTCGCGCCTTCATTAAAAAAAAAAAAATTAACATCAAGTAAATCTTAAAACAATTAACAAAAAATAAAATTTCGTGATATTTGAACTTGACAACAATGCAGATAAATCTTGATAACTGTTATAAGTTTACTCGAGTTCATATATATATGTATATACATATTAGTTGCATAATAGCCGCATATACATATGTTATCGCTATGCGATATGTTATTGATCACAGTTTGTTAGTTATGTTTTACCTGGAAGATATTATAGATAATCTTATATCAACATTTTACACACAATGTAAATGTTGATAATCTTATATCAACATTTTACACATGACATCGCAAAGCATAACAAACTCACTATTGCAATACGTGTGTATATATATATATATACATATATTTATATATATTTTGTCAAATTTGTAAAAACCTCTTCGTTACGCGTTTACGAGAGGAATTTCAAACTTTTATTATCATAAACTGAATTGTTTCAAACAGCCGATGAACCATATGATTTACAGTCGATCGAAGTAATTCGATTAATATCCTATTACTTTTAGCGTTCACGCACGTCGGCGCAAATGGAACCTGTATAGCGTTCAAAAGATAGCTGTGCAAGCATCGTTTGTATGCACATCGATGCATATTTCTCTGAATTATCGTATACATTAGTGCATTTTAACGAAGTCACATAATAGTAGAAATAAACCTATATTAATTATTTAGAAGCCGTTTTTTTTTATAAATAGCATAATTAATTTAAGAAAATATATCCTGAGAAGTTAGAAATTAAAATTAAATTTATGTTTGCGTCGATAGAAATTTATCAGATGGTTTTTTTTTTATCACGGAATGATTTTTCTTAAGTGAACTTTTGAATTTAATTCACAGAATATATGAATATATGAATTAAGGGCTCTAAGCAATATTCAAGAAACCTCGAGTACAGTCGGTTACAAAAACATTTGAATAGCTGAATAGATTTGACTGTTGATGTCAATTATAAAAATTTAGATGCACGGAAAATAAATATCATTATATTAAAATATAATTTTCAAATAAATTTATAAAAATTATTATGTTACACGGTTATTAGAAAATTGTTAATAATTAATTTCTGTCACGAAAATATTTAGATTTCTGGATATAATATTATTTTGATTCAAATTGGCCACTCGTTCTATTTTTTCAATAATAATATAAACTAGAAAATTATGGTATTTACAAAATCTGTGCAGGAATTATTATTTATTATTTATCTCTATTACGAAATCGGTTGTTTTATTCTATGATTCGAAATGCATATTCATATTGTCGCTGACCTACTATTGTTAGATATAAATACATGTTTTGGATTTAAATAATAATATGATGAATTTGCGTTTTTCACTTTTTCGCGTTTAAAACACTTTTCTTTCCTAATATTTGTAATAATAATACGTTTATCTTTAATGCTAAGAATCTAGAGAATCAAGAGTGTCAATTATAATTTAAATCAAAATTACTTATCGTCATTCGTACAATTCTATATGGTAATCGATGTTCTACTTTTATATACATAAATTTGAAATATAGTTAATGAATGCTTGATCGTTAATATCCATTACGTTTCATTTTTTTTACGGATTTATAAAGATAAGAAAGCTGCGACATTTGTAAAAAATATCACAATAATGGTAACAAGAATTAGCTAGTTTTTTATCCTATATTTATATAAACATATATAATAAATAATTATTTTCGTAGTTCTATCATTTGAAAATTATATCCCGATGCAATGAATTTTTATCTTTCAATTTTATTTACGATAAAATATAAAGTATAAAAATCAAATCTATACCGGTGTTGAAATAATTTTGTGATTGACTGTATATGTAGATATATCGAGTATTTCACTCACCAACACTTTGGTGAAGCGCCTTTCGAGTTCCACAGCGTCGGGCATTGGTTGCCTTGGCGCGCCACGGACGCTGCCACTCCGTGCGTGTGGTCCACCCAAACTTCCCATGCCAAGGCTAGGTTGATAGGATTGAAGAGGCGTGCCGCCCTTGATACCACCAATGAATACTTCACGCACACCGCCATCGCTTTCGCCGGCACGGCTCTGCACGATCCCCATTGTTTCAATCGTGGCAAATATATCCTGCGCTGTATTCGCACACGAAAATCGTGACGCACGGCAACGATGGTAGCCTGTACTGTCACACCACGAGAAACGTCAACAATGATGATCACGACAATTCATCGTCACTGGAATATAAATCACTTTTCTATCTACGACAAACGTCGATATGTGAATGACTCGAACCGGTCCGCGCCGGGTCGTGCAACAGGTATCAAGCCGTCCATTGCGGACATAAACTCTCACGAACGTGCGCGAACCAAAGCACGATCTACACTCCTCTACCTATACTAGACGAAGCATTCGCTGCATCTGTGGCAATCTCGCTACTCTCTGACCAGCACCAGCGCCATTACATATGCGTCATATTTCACATTAACGCCATCTATATCGCCGTGATAATTATTAGTTGTATAGTTGGTAACCATGCAATTCTGAATTATTTTCTCATAGATGGAAGCACATACTACTATGATATTTGAAATTTTAATTTAAAATTTTTAAATTTAAAATATATTTTTATAACAATATTTATCAACAATAACGCATATACATTACATACTTTAACTATGACAATTAATTAAAGAAAAGAAATTATTTATATGCATAAAGTTTAAAAGATTAATTTTTTATTAAAAAATAATTAATAATAAGATATTAATATCGATACGTATAAAATTTTAAAATATATATATCAAAAATTTGTATCTGTAAATTATCGATAGATCGATAATTAAGGTACGATTGGTCGTTTATCGTCTCGTAACATAAATAATATGGCGTCGTTTTAATACATCGTTTTCTAGAAAATATTATTTGTAAATATTTGTAGACTCTATGAAACAGCAGTATAGCGTAAATAACAATTTCAAAATGAAAAAGTCTCCTTTAAGTACACCAAGTGGTAGTAAAGGAAAGAAAAGTTACAATTGGAAATCACACGACCATAAAAATAGAACAGGTTATAGTTATGTTAAAAGTGATAGTTATCAGTGTACTTCACCGAATGGTGGTCAAAGACAGTCTGGAAATGACTTTATTCCTTTAAATATTAGTACACCAATGCCAGAACAGATTAAAAGACACAGTAGTAATTGGCATGGTTCTGGAGGTCGTAATCATCGTAATTTAGGTAATAGTGGATTTAACCATTACAGGAATTATCATGCAAGCCCAAAATCAAATTTCAATAATTCGTACTCTCCTTACAAGCTTCTCAACAAACAATTTTATAATCACAAAAAGGTAATTTTAAAGTAAAATATCACAATATATGTATAAACATTTTGTATAAAAAAAAACATATGTATAAATATTTTGTATAAACATTTGGCTATTAATATTACAAGATTTTGAATATCTTTTTATACTATATAGGGATATCAAAAGGATTCGCGTAAACAGATTGACATATCATGCTATTTAGATATGAAATCTTTTTTAGAAGATCCTTGGGCAGAATTAACGAAAAAGTTAAGCGAATCGACAGAAACGAACGAAGATGAATCCCTTAAACTTGAACAGTTGTTTTCGCCGCAATCGATTTATGTAGATTCAGAACCAAATTCTGAATGTAAATCTGTAACAAATGTTGATAATTCTTGTTTTAGCCCGGAAACTAAAAATGAATCTTCCGTAGATATAAATTTGGGATTGAATGATACAAATATTAGTAGCGTATCAAGAACAGAGAGCTCGATAGATATAAAATTTGACAATGTAAGATTTAGCGAAGAATCCAAAAATAATAGCATTTGCAATAATAACGATAATACTAGTGAAAATATTCGAGATGAAAATAATATTAATAACATTTGTATTTCAAAGACGGATATAGTTCAGAATTTTACATAACAGTAACAAAAGATAAAGTGCACTTTTAAGGAGAATAATTACTCTTTAATCTAGTGCAAGATATATTAAATTTTGTACATATGAATATCCATTGTATATAGTTATTGCAAAATCTATGAAACAATTGTTTCAAATTTTTGAAATAATATTCTAGTATATGGATAAAAAAATGAATTTTTTTAGTAATGTAAATTTTTTTTTCTCTATTATAAAGGTAGTTGTACAACAAAAGCATATCTAACATATATGCTAAATACAATGTATTAAAATTACATTTTAAATTATATTTTCACAAGAAGGCTGTGAAAAAAATGAATGTAGTTTACATGAAAAAAATAATACATGTGCAATTCTTTAGTATGTACTAAAAAAAAAAAAGAAGTACATATGGAATATAAGGGAACATTAAACACCAATTTCTTAATAATAGATTAAGTCTTTAAAAACAGTTGAAGATATAGCTCAAATGCTATAATATAAATTTAATTTATAATTTCTATTTTCTATTTGCTTAAGCTATCGATTTTTTGAAAGAAAATTTATAAACTTTAAACTAAAATATGTTGAATATCGATTATTGATTTTAATTTATTAATCTATATATCTATATGTACTCTTTTTCAAAATGATAAAAAATATATAAAGAATTGACAGTGTATATTGTAACATGCATATAGCAAATGCAATGCATTATACACAGATGTAGAATTAAGTAATCATAAATCATGTGCAAACTTATGCGACATTATCTTTAAATCTTTTGTTAACAGTAGTATCATTATTATACAGGATGAGTAGCAAGAATATCTAAATATTTTATTTATTTGTCATTGTGCCAAAAAATTTGGAATATTATTGAAGGTATATTTGGAATGATGAAAAAAATTCTTCTCAATTCTTATAAATGTTTTCTTGCATTTAAACTTTCATAAAAAAAAAAAAAAAAAAAAAGAAAGTAGAATGCTTATTACATATACCTTCAAATATTGTAATTTTGTTCTTAAAACTTAGTACAATAATAAATGAAATAAATATTTGTTATTTCTTTCTAATAATATCTCATCCTGTATACATGTAATTTTTTTATTTATAAATCATGACATAAAATTTGTCGTAAAATATATTTTATTTGTACATATTGAAAATAACATAAAAGCATGAAATATAAGATATTAACTTTATAAAATTAATACAATAAAAATTAGAATATTAGATTTATATGATCGTTAATGTATATAAAGTAATACACGAAAAAATTGTTTATTTCCGAACTTTACACACTTTTATAGTATGTCTAAATGAGTGATGGACTATAGAAAGTGATAAAAATGTCCAATATGTTCGATTAATATGCTAACTTAATGTACAAAATGATCTGGTACAAAATTTACATAATTTAAGATATTCCACTTTATTTCAAAATTGTGATTTTACATGATTGTGCAAAAGATGTAATTGATGTCTAAAACATTAATTGTATAAATAATGTGTACAAGAAAATATACCTAAAAATATATATATATATATACATATATATATATATATATGTATATGATAGTATTAATTTCAACATCCTTTTAAATAATATATACGAATAATCCATCATTTTTTTATATATATATTTTTATCGATTGTTAAATTTAAAGAATTAATTTTCCAATAGTAAAAATAAAAAAAATCGAATTGCTTGGTTTCTGGACTAAATTTTTTAATATATCGAATTAAAGCTTAAACTCTTAGAAATAATTTAAGACTAATTTTTCTCGAATATTTTCTTTCGTCTAATAATTACAAAAAACAACTTTGGAAACAGAAGATAATTATGTATATACATTACAACATCTATTTAAATAAACGGGAATATTATTTGTTCAAAAATATTAGTCTCAAATTATTTGTAAGAATCTAAATTGAAATTTAAATCGTTAAATTAAAAAAAAAAAACGAAAATGTGATCAATCGACATCCCGTACCTCGTCTGTTGTCACGCTACAGGAAATTATAGACAAAGATAGAAATAAGACAAAAATATTGATATCAACGCCATCTTCAGAGTGCCGCAAATGAAACATTAAAAGAAAGGACAGAAGACAATAAGTTTTGACCATGAATCGTTAGTACCATCTCGCGAACACTTTTAGAAAGATGATTGAAAAAATGTCTTTGGCAATCGAGAGATGGCGCCGATGATTAATTCTTATCTCATCTCTATCCTTCTCCTACTATTTTCTATCTTTACTTTTTGTATTTTATTTGTAGCATTCTGAAGATGGCG
This sequence comes from Apis cerana, assembly GCF_029169275.1. Lineage (NCBI taxonomy): Eukaryota > Metazoa > Arthropoda > Insecta > Hymenoptera > Apidae > Apis > Apis cerana. The sequence goes on from NC_083854.1 coordinate 13,194,695, forward strand.
CTGACTTCGATACTTTTATCCTATCTCCGTTTTTTTCTCACTATTTGTTCTCTTTGTTTGTTCCTTGATTATTCTATAAAGTTTATACGTTCAAAAGCAGTTTCAATCAATCTAATTAATTTTATGCCTCTTTGATTCGTATAGAGAATTATTTCTCAAAACCGTGCATTAATTTTAAATATACATACAGCTATATTTGCATTTGTATCTTATTCACTAACCAGGGTTATATCCCTTGATTCCTATATCGAGCAAATTACATTTGAAATCGATACTCTGATACCAATTGACAATTTGTATCGTGAAATTTAAGAGAATTCGATATATATTAAATCATTTCAATATCAATGTGTAAACTATCAATATCAATATGTAATATAATGTAATTTGACGTTATTTCTTACATTTGCAGTACATTACTTATATATATATATAGTATATATATAGTACATATACTTACAGTATATATAAATACACGTATATATAATATATATATATATTTTATTAACGATCTTGAATAATTTATCATAATTTATAGAAATGAAACGATGAAATTTCATAAATTGTATATTTTTCTTTTTTTTTTTTCGATTAATATTCAAAACGATATAATCTATAAAACGAAAAAATACGTATATAACGAAATAAACATTTATTATAATATGTTGTCTAAATACGTTATTTATAATTCAGATATGATTAAAGGAGATAAAATAATAGCGAGCATAATAAATATCTATAAATATTGTATTTTACTTTTCAGTTTAATTGAAATAAAATCGATACAGTATGAATAATGGAATTAATCCGATGAAAAAAGTAGTCTCGCACATTTATCTAGAAGGAGGGAAATTGATTACAAAAGTTTAAGGATAGGATCTATTTTTCCATTTTTTTCATTTACATGTAGTATTCCATTGATATTCCATGGTATTTCTTTATCTATTTATCGAATATTTCGTATCGACAATAATATTGACATTGTCAAGAAAAAGAAGAACGGAATAGATGACCGTTAAAAGACGGTTATTAGTAATTATTCGATATACGATAGGAATAAAATTTTTTTGAACGATATGAAAAATATTGAAATTGGAGTGATATATATGTAGCGAAAAGGATTTAATATATTTGAATTGTTAGGATCAACAGATCATATTTCTCGTTTACGTATTTATACGCTAAATTATACAATTTGCGTGATTCTTAGATGTACTATACAAAATTATCGATTATTATAAAAAAAATATCAACGTTAATAGTATTTTAATACAAATTACATTTTTTATCGGATATGCTCGTTTCAGAGATCATATAAAAGTCACGATTTCTATTTTATTTACGTTTAAATAAATAAAGAGTCACTATGCGTGTAACGTAATTGTAAAAATATCGTTCTTTCCTTCCTTCCTAGTTTAAAATTAACATTTAACGTATAAGTTTATAAAGTGTCGTAACCGAACGTAACGATATAATAATATAATTCTTTTTTATGTCTTTTTTATCACAAACGTAACTTTTAAAATTTATAAAAAAAAAAAAAAATGAAAAATCGTCGAATCAAATTTAATCGTATCTTTTTTGTTTTGCCGCGAAATTTTAATAAATGATAACAGATGAAATATATTTTCATACAATTTATATATATATATATATATATATATATATATATGTTAAACTAATAAACTGGAATTTATTGGCGATAAATATTAATATTGGTCATCGTCGTAAATACGAACTTTTTCGTTGGATAACAATTTTTTATATAATTATTTTCATTCTCACTCATTTCCCATGTCAATTTTCAAATAATAAATAGGAAAGTTGCGTCAAAGTTGCTTCGTCGATCAAATGATCGTTCAATATAACACTGATCCGCTTTAGATCAACATGATCAGAATTTTAATCTAAATAAGTACATACATATATGTATATATATATACAGAGATATAACAGTCGCTTCAAAACACGCGTCTGCTACTGATATTTTTTTTTTTCCTTTTTTTTTTTCTCAAAAATTGCTTAATTCGGGATTTCTTAAAACTGACCCTTCGTAAGAGAATATTTTGACTCTTCTTCACATATTTGGTCTCTTTTTTTAAAGCTATAGTTATTAAACATCGGAGGTAATCGATTCTTCTTTCTTTTTTTTCTTTCTTTCTTTCTTTTTTTTTTCTTTTTTCCTCGAAACAGGTCTCATGCTGTCACGTCACCTTATTTTTACTTAAATACTCGAATAATTATCCATCGTGTATCGTTATTTCGTATATCCAATTTTGTCCTATATATACACGTACATATATTTTCGTTGTATACGTCATTTTCGATATTTTCCCCCTTTACATTTCGAGAATAATCGATTTTCGAATATAGCGGGAAAATGATTCAAGATCGAAGAAATATCAACGCGTCGCATCGTGTGTATTTGTGTGTGTTTGTGTGCATTATTCGTTCGTTGTCTCTACAGCTCGATAATTAAATCGATAAATCAATTTTTTTAATCGATAAATGAATCTCAGCATGAGTCCCTCCCCCCACTTCGTATATATTTAAACAATTTTTTGCTCGGCAAAAGTGGCGCATTTTCAGAATAAAAATAATATCATCACCTATAATATAAACGATTATATCTTTCACTACGAGATACGATTACAAGAGATATTTATAGATACATACAATATACATATATATATATATATATATATACATATATAAGTCTTGGTTCGCTATATCATTATAGAATTCGGTGATTCTAAAATTTTCTTATTATCTTAACCTATGCATATATTTATATATACCGCTTGATTCTTCGTTCGATCAAATTCAATTTCCTCTTCGTCTCGAAATACGATTCCCAAAATTATGATTATTATTTTTTTACTGCCCGTCGGCCAATTTTTCCTCGTCGAGCGAAGAATCAAGAATCGTAATAATTATCCTATCCCAATGTAAACGAGTTAAAAATATTCGTACATTCGTACATTATATCCGATTGGTGTGAAAAAACACGGTTCGAGTTGTTTCACGATTATATTTACACAGAATATTTTTGAAGAAGGAGGAAGGTGGGTATATAGACGAGGGTACTCGATCACGATTGAGCGAAAAAAAAAAAAAAGAAAATTAGAAGATAGGAGAATCGTGTAAGAGCTAAGGTTGCATTATCGATTCGCTTTTATAACCGGTATAATATACGTTATCTATAGGCGTATACGTGACATCGCGTATTTAGTCATCTCTACACAACTGTTTGGATTGATACGTGCGACAGTATTCGCCCCGGATAATCGATCGATTATCGCTTCTTCCCTCTATTCTGTATCTCGGCCGAAAATAGGAATAATACAAATGAAATTATATAATAATGTATATAATAATAACGATAATTCCAATTTCAATTTTCACGAATTGCGGATTTTTTTTCGAAAAAAAAATATAACACATTTCTCTACGATATATATCACATGTTATTTTTTTTCTTTTTTCATCCTTCTACGTATATGTATACATATATACACATGTATTCAACTTTATACAGTAGGTAATTGTCCGTTTTCTTTTATCGTTTAAGATCGATTCGCAATTCGATTGGTCGATTTTATCTTCGCGTTCGGATACTTAAGCTCGCGCGATAGATACTTGATATGCAATTTGGTGAAAGAGACGTTGTTAGGAAAAAAGTGATTCCGAGATTTAAGATGATGTTTCATCATTCGTGAACTTTGCTGTTTCATTTATTTTTCGCTTCGACTCAAAAATATTGTACGCTCGCGTGAAAAAAAAAAAGAGAAGAAACTGATTCGGTCATTTTTTCCCATCAACCTTGATTAATATTCTTCTTCATCCGCCGATTCGATACGTATTTCGAACGATGAATAAATTAAATAGAAATGCAAACGAGACGCGAAAGAAGGGAAGAATAAAGATATGATAAAAAAAAAAAGATAAAGAATATTAATAAATTCGTCGGTGTATGTTTACAACTATTTATTTGGTCCCCGAATTTGACGATATTCTACGTCGTTTCCTACCGTTACGATTCGAATGAAGCGAAGCGATTATTATTTTCTTCCCAATAATCCAATCTCTCCCTTTCAAAACTAAAAATATTATATTTCCTTCTTCGAAGAATCGGCGATCTCCTTTCGAAACAATCGTCGTACGAAACATAACGTCGAAATTATGGCCCCCTTTGTACGCGTATCGCACCGATTTGGTCCAAAAATACAGCTAATAAATTGCTCGAATTGAATTTTCGATCTAATCGATATTCGATGTTCAAGATGCGATACGAGTGAAAACAAGTAACTCTGAATATTTTGCTAATCGCAAGTGACGATTCGCATCGCATCGTAAAACTTCAAACTTTCGACGGTAAAAGCAAAATTCTTGAAAAGAGGAAACATAATTCGTTCATTTTATATATATATATATATAAGATCGCAAATTGGACGTAAAATTCTGAAAGCTCTTTGGAACAATTGTTATTGATCGTTCAAAAATTGATACGTCTCGGTATACGCGCATAAAAATCGTTTAAAATTATTTTATTTTAATCTATTCATTTCCTCTATATACACCCCGTTGCTTAAAATTGAACGACAGCGCCAAATATCCTCTAATAGGATATCGATCGATAAAAAAGGACAAAGCAAGAGAAATTTAAACGTTTATCGGATATGTGAACGCATATATCTTACTGTTTCGATTTTTCCTTCCTCTCCTATAGCTAATCGATAATCCTAAAAAGATCAAATCGAACGAATCAAATTTTCAAGCATATCTTTATTTTCTTCTCGAAACCAGAAAGATGGCTTGTCGACACGGAGGAGCGGTAGAAATGGTTTCAGAGAGAGAGAGAGAGAGCAAGGCCACGCGGAAATACGAAAAAGAAAACTGTCGAATAATGTCACACGAAACGTCTATTACGCGATATCTTGGAAACGAATATCGATCTATCGCCGGCGAATCAACGAATCGGAGACCGATCGAGGGAAAAAATATATATATCTCGTGTATCTCGATCGAAATTGACGTTGAAACGATCGTCTGAAAACTCTCGATACTTTTCTTTCTCCTTCGAAATATATCGATCGGTATTGCAGCTCGCTTCCTTCGAGTTACCCTTCGAGTAAATAATCAAATCGTCTTCTCTTCCTTATTTTTCCGAGGAACGTTGGACACACGGAGAGAGAGAGAGAGACGAGGGCAGGAGGGAGGACGAGCGGTAGGGTCATACGAGGAGCTCCTTGAGGAAGTCCTCGGCAAGCAAGTCCTACAAATAATCGTCGACGCGGTCGTTCTCGTCCGGCGGGCTGGGCTCGCTCACGCTCAGTATGGGCAGGCCAAAGTGCTGGACCTCGATGCTCGATTCGGGCGTTCGCTTCGTCGCGTAGTCGCAGCTCTTCGAGTGTCGCTCGATCCCTCCCCTTCGATGGTAATGGTGATAGCGAGTCGGCCGAGCATCCGCGTCCCCGGATCGCCGACAATACCTGCCGATTTCATCCCTCCTGTCATCCCCATCCGAGGAGGAGGAGATCCTTCCTCCATCGCCGCGTCTCCATTGTCACCCCAGATATATATATCTCGATGTATAACGATACAATTGGCTATATATTTTCTTCCCTCCCCTCGAAATAATAATTCGAAGGGTTCTCGAAAGGAGACGCGGCGAGGGAGAAGGATTTCTCTTACCTCTCGTCCATGGAGGCGGGCTGTCGCACGGGGCAGCGAACGTACTCGTGACTTCCGCCTGCTCTCCATCCACCGAAACGTCGGCCGACCAACGACGACGAACACGTGACCGGTGAATCCCTGAAACGTTCGCGCCTGAAAATTTTTCTCCTTTCTTTCCCTCTCTTTTTTTCCCCTTCTTTATATCGTCCTTTGCCTACTCTACGATCGAAATAACGTAAGAGAAACGGTTCCTCGTGTTGTCCTTTTTACGTTGCCTTATCGTTATTATATTATATACGTATCGATCGCGAAAAGAATATTGCGTAAGTAAGATCGCAATGTTTTACGTAATCGTCCAACGGTTACACGTAACCGTGTATCGTTCTTTGGATTTAATATGCTTACGTAAGTTAAAAAAAAAAAAAAAAAAAAAAAAGAAAAAGGAGGAAAGGTTAACGAGAAGATCGATTCGTTCAAGAAAAAAAATGGAACGCGTGGAATGGAATCTGTTCGCTTCTTGTCGCGAAATTCGCATTACTCGACGGATGCACAGTTTTTTATTCAAGAAAAAACGCGTTTTATTCCCTTTCGCGAAAATTCGCGAGATCTAACGCACGTCTTTTTCTTTTCCATGCAAAGGGACTGGAATATAACGCGTCACGTCTGATGAAAGATTTATATAGACGATTCGTGTCTCGCGATGGAAGAAAAATTTTTTGAGAAGAAAATGGAGGAAAATTCCACGAGTTTTTCGCGAGCTTCGTTGATTACAAGCTCGTTATAAAATTATATCGATCGTTTCGATGATCTTGGATAAGAGAGATTTAAAACATCTTCTCAAATCTTCGTAACTCTATTAATTATCCGACATCTAATTAACTTTGGAACGGATATTGAGAGAGTGGAAAGAGAACTTGAACTTGTTGGAATAAATAAGTAAATAAATAAATAAATTTTGACTCTGCAAAATTCTTATCTCTCTTCCGCGATCGATTTTCCACGTTGAAGGAAACTGTGAAACGTAAAAACGATCTCTTAATCGTTTTATTAAGATCCACATACCGATCTCCGTGATCTCCGTGATCGCGATTAGAAAGAATGGATCCAGTTCCACTCGCGAACTGGAGAATTACCTGGAAGATTGTTGTTGATGATTGGGATCGAGCAACGAGACGTCCGGATTGTCCTTGGGACAACTCTCCAAGCTACTGTGCCTCTTCGACTCCAAATCCTCGGATTTCTCCTCCTGGGTCGATCTCAGAAAGGACTCTTTGTCCCCGTCGATTCCATCCTCTTTCGAGTTTCGTTGATCTTGTCGATTCGAGGACGCTAGGGGCAAGTTATCCGCGCTGCGAACCTTCCGGCACAATTTCGACGTGGAACCGTGCCGCCTTAAAAATTCCTGCGAAAAACCGCATTGCGGGCGCAGTCGGTAACATCGCGCTCCCTCGCATTATTTACCGGTTACTTCGAACCGTCATTCCCAAACGGAACATCGCTCCTTCTTTTCTCGCCTGCTAAACGCTGGCGCTCGAAGAAAAATGTAACGAGAGAGAAAGAGAGAGAGAGAGAGGGCGCGTATTTGTCACGAGTGCGGATAAGGATCTGACGAGTGTACACTAATTTTTCACGCGCGTGAAAAATTGGTTGCGAAAAAATGGGGAGGGGGAAAGGAGAGAGGGAAAAAACGTGGCGTTTGTTATCGCGATGGCGGTCCATTGCGACGACGAGGGAGGGGGAAAAGAACGAATTCGAACCACGTACGTTCGGTACGAGCGAAACGAAAGGGGCTTATCGATCAACCCGTGAACTACACCTCGCCTCCGACTACCTTGAACTTTAACGTTTCTGACGTGTCTATCTATTTTGTACACCGCTCTCTTTCGCGCTCTCGTTACATATTTCAATACGTAACTCGCCTCCCAGACGCCCGAATATCGCCCGAATATGGAAAATATCTCATTCCCGATCTCGATCGATCTGGGAAGAGGGAAGAGGAGCGTGGAGACTCGATCGATTCTTTCATCCGTCCTCGAAACCTTCTTTTCGCAGATTCTCGCTTCTAGGATTCGGGGAATTTGAAATTTGTCCACGATCCCCTCCCCTCTGCGAACCGTTGGGATTGAATACCTGGGATAGGAAGCCGGCCACGTCGATGGCGCTGTTCACCCGCGGCCTCGAGGTTCTCGCCCATCCGAAACCGCCTCCGCTGTCCAACGAGTCCACGTGATGGCTCGACCAGTGCAGATGCTGCGAAACAACGCCACCCTTAATCACCTTTCGCCCTTTCATCCCCGATATCCCCACCAAGATCCAAATTGCATTTTCAACGTTGTGATTTTTTTTTTTTTTTCTCAAGCGTGATCGACCGACAGAAGGCAGACAAGGAGGACAAAGAATCTATCTACCCGCTAAGAATAGAATTCTCGTATATATCGCGATCCTCTTCCTAGACGCGATATATATTCGAATGATGTCGCATGCTAATTCGATCGATTTAAAAATTCAATATATTCGTATATTCGTATATTACCCGATTCCCGACGTTTCTTCGTAAATAAATAAACAAGTTGTCCCTCGAGTATTTACGTATTTACGTATTTACGTATTTACGTCCAAGTACGACGTATTTCGCGAGAGATAATTTTCTATTATTTTTCCTACAACCGCGAGCAAAGATTTTTACGCTATTTTTAGCGGGTAGCAGAGTGAAAAATAATCAAAAAAACCCTTTAATTTTTGTCCCCGGATACCTGCTCCTTAAGGTTTTTCGTATCTCTTCTATCTCGTAAAACGGGGTCGTCGATCATTCTTTATATTTCATTCCGCTTTTCAATCTTCCCCTCTTTTATCGTATAAACGAATGATCGTAAACGACGCGATTTAAGCGTTAAATTACGGTGCACATCCGATCATTTCGTTTGTCTACTATATACGTGTATATCCTCGGATGAAAAGCGTAATATTTTTTTTTTCATTCGAAAAATCGAAAATCGATTCGTTTAACCGAAATAAGATCGATGCAAAAATGAACTAAAGGATTTGATAAAAATTTATATATATATATATATATAATATAATTATCGAATAATTTTATTTCGATAGAATGGAAAAACGCGTAATTTCATCCGAGTAACCGGTAGAAAATATTTGTATCATGCAGTTTTCGAGTCGATCGTGATTTCATTCTCTGAACTCAAGTTGGTACGATATAAATCTATACCTAATTGTTGCACGAAGGATAAAAAGTTGTAGTAAGTAAACAAGCGTTCTCAAGTGGGCAAGCGTTTTTTTTCACGACATATCGTATCGTATATCACTGTGTAAAAGCTGTGTCAAAACTCGTTCGTTGTTGTGCATTCTTGTGTTTTGTTTGGTTTGTTTTCTTTTCTTTTCTTTCTTTCAACGTTGGTTCGTTCGATCCATACACATCCATACGTATCGTGTGATATACCTGTGCAGAAGAATCGGTTTGCCAAACGTGCGAAAGTGCTCGTCATTCGACGACTTGTGCGCACGATGAGACGTGAAACGAGTCGAAGCGTCGCACACATATTACTCGTAATTCCAAGCGGATCGAAAATGTACATTATTTACAAAAGAGCGATCGATGGGAACAGAGAGAGAGAGAGATAGGTAGATAGATAGATAGATAGAGAAGGAGTGAGAAAGAGAGAGAAGAAATAATATCCAATCAAATTAAACTTTTTTTTCAAAATGACAAACTTACGATTATTAGCATTATTACAACTTTTTAAAGCTGTTCGTATCTGCTTATTATTTCGTGCTATAAGAATAATACGAATGAATGGTAAAACGGTAAAGTTTCTAATAATTTCTCGTAAACGAGATCGATTAAATGAGCTTCATTTATACGCGAGTAAAATTGAAAGGAGAAAGAGAGAGAGAGAGAGAAAGAAAGAAAGAAAGAAAGGATTCGGCTGTTTTGAAACAACGATCGCGTAACTTGTTATCAAGCGACGATACGAATCGAAGAAGATTCCAAAGAGAGAGAGAGAGAGATAATTGGTCTGCTTCTTCCGTGTTTTATATTTTTTATTTTTATTTTTTTTTTTTTTACGATTCGACGAATATCGCGCACGTCGATATATAATAAAAATTCGGACCAAATTCGAAGAAAAGAATTTACTCTCTTTTAGACTCGGACGGTACGATCGGATCGGTTTTTGGTTCGCGTCTTTGCTTCTTAATTTAATCACGTATTCTATTCGATCGAAGCCGAATTTCGAAAGAGAGAGAGAGATAATTGGTCTGCTTCTTCCGTATTTTATACTTTTTATTTTTTTTTTTTTACGATTCGACGAATATCGCACACGTCGATATATAATGCAAATTCGGGCCAAATTCGGACAAAGAATTTACCCGCTCCCTTCTAGACTCGGACGGTACGATCGGATCGGTTGGTTCGGGTCTTTGCTTCTTAATTTAATCACGTATTCTATTCGATCGAAGCCGAATACGTGCATACGTCTCCTGCTTCCACCACAGGGATTCTCGCCAAGATTTGGGTCAGGAAGCTATTACCCCGGTAAAACTTTGAAACAAGATATATTTAGCGGAGCCACCGTTCTTCCCATGTTCTTTCTATAAACGTCCCATTACCAACACGGATACGAACCTTTTCCACCGTAATTCTCTCCCCTCCCCCTTCGTATCGGAACTTGATAACATCTTTTATACATGATGATATCACGGATGATATCGAAAAGACGAGAGGAAAAGAAAGAGAGAAGAAAGAAAAACTCGGCTCGAATAACAATAATGGAGGGAATCGGTGAGATAAATAGTTGGAAAGTTAGGGAATGATATTATCGGGGTGACGTTAAGCGTTGAGAGGTGATGCTACTTGTCGAACCGTGGTGGGTGCTATCGAACGAGGATCAAGATCGGTCGAAACGAGTGAAGCGTGGTTTACGGTGCCGAGTGGACGTTTCTCCGTTTCGTCGTTCGCCTTTATATATATTCCCTTCATATACCGACTGTTCCCACTTTCCGAAATTTTTTTTTTCTTCTTTTTCTCGCCAATTGTTCCAATTCGAAGATTATCTCTCTTTTTTTACTCGAATTAACACACACGAAATTGACACGATCGATCGAAGGAATATTCGGAAATAAAGGGAAGGTTTTTTTTTTAACGACGAAATTTTTAAGGGGAATGGAAAAGGACGGAAGAGCGTGTGTAAACGGACGTTTTGTATCAAACGATCGTTGACGAGCGCAAATCAAGGTTGAGAGCAGCGAACGTGAACCGAGTTGAAAGCGAGAACCTTTTCCCCTCCCCCTCTGTATATGCACAACCTATACACGCCCGTCTCGTCCAAATATTTCACGTTAGAATTTTACGTCGGTGATTCGACGCTCCTCTAAATTATCCTGCGAATATTTTCTTCCAAATAAATAGTTGAAAAGAGTAGCAGTTTCCAAAGTTCTAGAAAGACGGAAAGAAAGAGAGAAAAAAAAGTTCGATAACGCGTTCACAACGATCGAGGAAGAAGAAAATTGCGAGCGATTTCTTCTTGGAATCGCGGCGAGAAATTGGCGAGAAATTCATGCGCTGTTTCGAAAAAAAATTTTTTCGTAAAAAGTGATTCCATATCTCGTATTTCCATATCATAGTTTCTCGCGTCGAAACGGTATTTTTGCGAACGTCCGCGCACACGATGAATAGGAAGAGGAAAAAAAAAAAAAAAAAAAAACATCTTCAAAAGTCGGAAATCCATTTACGAGATAATTTATACGTTTTTACGAAGAGAGAATGGAAACCGCGGGAGATGAAGAATCGACGAAAATTCACGGAAGCGTAAGTAAATTTTTAACGACTTTTCTCTCTCTATTCGCGATAAACTTTTAATTTTTTCTCTCGAGTTAAAGAAGAAGATTTTCTTTCTTTCGTCCATTTTGTTCGTTCGTTTAATTTTTTTTTTTTTTTTTTTTTTACGAGAATACCATCGCGTTTTAATCGAAAATAATTTTTTTTAAAAGCTTGATATTAATGGGAAAATATCGGAAAAATAATATTTCGGCTTGCCAACTTCAAAGCATGCAAATTCTTCGAATATTGGACGATGTACGAGATCGCGTAAATTATTATACAAGCCGTTCCCTTCGAAATCGCCGCGGTTATATATACGCGAACGTTCAGAATCATTTTTCACGAGAAGAGTCGAATCGAAAAACCGTGGAATTTAGAATTTAGAATTTCGGATATGAAAAAGTATACGTGCACTGGCAAAGAAAGAAGATCAATTTAAAATGTAAAAGATAAAGTAGCGTTTAGCGGTTACGAGTCGCATGCATCGCAAAAAAGCGTTTGATTTCAAAGCGTATCTACTGCACTGCACGCGAAATAATATTCGAAAGCTGACCGCAAAACACAAACTTTGACATTATAGAAATTGTATCGAGATCCTGCAACAAATTCTATTCTCCATTATTTTTTTTTTTTCTTCTTTTCCACTTACCTGATTATTTAATTCGATTATATCGAGATTATCTTTAACATGGAACGATATTTCTCGATAATTCGAACGAAACGAGATTCGTCCAATCCTTTCGAATTTATCTCTTCACTCATAAAGCGATGAAAGTTGGCAAGCCCAAAAATTTCGCCGTATTAACCCCCGATTCTTGGTTTGCGCTCATTTCTTACATCTTTCGACGTATCAATCTCATCATTCGAGGGAAAATTCGATACGCGCTCGATCCTATACTCGATCGATTGATGTTGACGAAAAGTGGACTCAGTCGGAATGAAGAAGAGGCGCGTGAAGCACACATCGTAAAAGCAGAAACACGAAAGGCACATCGTATTGGGAAGAGAACGAGAGAGAGAAACAGCTGAAGAAGACGAAGAAGAAGAAGAAGAAGAAGTGGAAAGAGGATGTAACGGTAATAGTAGTAGAAGTAGAAGAGGAAGAAGAAGAAGAGGCAATAGTAGAAATAGAGATTGTTAGCAAGTACCGATGGTCACGCGATGTCGGCCCTGTGGAGTAGAGCGAATTGGCAGCCGCAGTCCCGGGGCTCTCGAGCTCTCCTCGGGTACTGAAAGCACTGCTCCAACACGCAACAGCCCCCGCCCCCACACTGCATCACCATATCCGACAATGTGGTCATTACCTTCGAGATTTTATGCGGGCGATACGTTCCGTCATTTTTCGATTATTCGTTAAGCCGGACGCAACGGACACGACCAGGCAGAGGCACAAACAGATCGATTCCATTAGAATACTCCGATCCACCGGCTTTAATGTGTGTATTGTCTGCTTTCATCGCCGATAAAAACCCGAAATTTTCAACTTTCCATCTCGGAGAAAAGGTAAAAAGTACAACGAGTTTCCCGCCCGAAAACTTCGGATTGTTATCGCGAAGGATCTTAACAATTGGGACGAGCTTAAATTCGCCCTGCCGATTTTCGTATTCTCTCCTTCTACGTAGCCGAGATCGATTACATCGGTTCTCGAACACCGACCTAAATTTTCACCGATCATTTCCGTCCATTTTTCATTTTTATTATTAAGCGAAACACGTATCTTTTCTTATATATCGCGATCATCGATCGATTATCAATCTCGAGAGAGGGAAGCAATCTCGAGTTTTCGATATTTACATTCGGCGAGCGGAATGCCGTATGGAAAATTTACGAGATCGCATCCCGCCCCGAAATGAAAGTTTTAGACGTGGACAAATGGGGCACCGTTCGAGCGAATCCGATATACGTCTTTTTGATATACGTACAGCCTTCGGTGACAATCCACCGCCCAATTAAACTCCACCAGAATCTGATCGAATCGATATCTTTCGTCCAATATCGAATACGCGTTTTCCCACGCGACATTTCATTCTTCCCGTGATTATTATTTTTAAGTATTTCAAGCCTCTCGATCGAAATTGTAAGTCGTTTGGATTTTGATCGAAAAAGGATTCGAAGAAAGATTCGATCCGAGTTGAAATCGTAATAACGTTGCGTCGTTCGTAGGCTGCATCGGGAGAATAGCTCGCGTGACGTTTATTATTAATTTAACTTTCACGAAATGTCAAATGGTGATACGACCCGGCACAAGGAAATTTAGTATATCCTTTTTTCCATGTACTTCATTTCGTGGAAATTATTACGCGTGCAATATATCGTCATACGTTCAATTTTCGAAAATTTCCACGCGATATCAACCGATATTCGAGTGCCGGATCGAACGATCTGATCGAATGATAAATCGCCAGCTTCGTGACAGAGATATCGTTTTTTACGCGGAAAACAACAATCGGAAAGGAACGATCGGCTGTTTTTCTCCTCCTGGAAAAGTAAGCTCGCAACTATTTCCGATACATCGCGAATATCGAATATCGAAAATCATCACTATTATTATTATCATCATCATCGTCGTCGTCGTGGTTGTTAATCGGAAAACGAGAGGTGGGAAAGATAAAATGGAGGGGAAAGACGAAGGGGTATAATTATGCGTTACCTGAGAACAAGTGTGTTGAGTGGGATGCTGCGTGTACGCGGCGTTCGCCGCTGCGCACACCCCGGTCCCAGGAACTTTCAATTGTTCCTTGTAATCGGGCTGGTACGGCAACAACATGCGAATCTTGCCCCACCGATTGAAGAACAACGCTATCGCGCCCGCCCAAAAGATCAACACCAACACGACTATGCCCACTTCCACGCCGCGGACCTGGAAGAAAAAAGAAAAAGAGGGGAAAAGAGAGAAAGGAAGGAAAAGAAGGAAGAAGAAGAAGAAGAAGAAGAGGAAGATATTCCACAGATCGAATCCTTCGGGCTCTCGTCTACCTGTATGTAAGCCTGCGGCTGTTGAGAAGAAGGTGGAGGGGGTGGAAGAGGGCCACCGGTTACCGCTGCATCCTGTTGCGGGGACGTTCGCGGCGGCTCTAAACATTCGAGGGTTAAACGCGTCTCGATAGACGGATAGAACGTTGGGACGTGGAGCGGCGCAACTTACCAAGCGTGCGGAACACGATCGGCCGGCTTCGAAATTTTTTCCCACCTCTGACGGCGGTGACGACGAGCTGGTATTGCGTGTCAGCCCTCAGACCGCTCAACGTGACCGCCTCGCTATTCCCCGCGACCACCGCCACCACCCTGTAACTAACCACCTTGCTGTTGTGTTTTCGTTCCATCTTCTTCTACTTTTTTCTCTCTCTATCCTAGCGCATCGCCTCTAAAACTCCTTTTCTTTTCTCTTTCTTTCTTTCTTTTCCTTAAGACCAACTACGTTCTCCTCAGAAGAATTGCGAGCAAATCGTATCGTATCGCAACGTTTCTTCCTACACATTTCTCTCTCGCGTGTAATTTAAAAATTTAATCATCGCGGATGGAGAAGAAGATACGAAATTACCATCTTTCTTCTTTTCACTCCCTCCCGATAAAATTTTCTAGTTGGTTAATCAATTCTCATCTTTATTATTAATTATAAAATTGCGATTTTACGATTATTCTCCTTTCGTAAATTTATACCGTTAATTTTCGAAATGTTGAAAAGTTCGGGAGACGTAAAAATATATATTTTCGAACTTGCTTCAAGTTATCTTCAATGGAAAATGTACGCGAGGCGGATTGAATCCACGGGGAGGTGTTTTTCTCGAGATCATTAAAGGTAACGAGCAAACTTCTTTTTGCTAAATTTTTCCAAGCTTCTTGAAACAACGGATACTACGCAACACTACTACTTTCACGAGATACACTTTTAATTTCTGATAATTTCTTTCCCCGTAACTCGACGTTCCGTTTTCGAGAAATAAGATATTTTTCGACCAGGATAACAATAATAAACCGAAACGTTACGTTTCGATGCTCGCAATTCTCGAGGAACACCTTAAAAGAGCTATGTACCTGTCATTGTATTTCCTGTGCCGCAGTAGAAGTAAAAGCATCAATTAATATCGAGTCCTTTTCCAAACAATTTCACATCGAAAGACTGATACCAATTGATAAATGAATTCGTCTTTGATGAGATGTATCGCGAGATATATCGTTTGAAAATCGATTTCTCGTCACGCTACGCGTGTAAAAATGTATAAAAAAAGAAGAAGAAGAAGAAGAAAAATTCTGATACTCCGTGTTTAGCTGGAATTATAAAAAAAAATTACTATATCACTGTACTGCACGAGCTTCTTTTTCTCACGGTAATCGATGGATGTCGTGGAAACGCTTGGAATTATAGCTGTGAAATGAATGATAGGCGTATCTAAAACGTAAAATAAAGGAGCGATCGATTTGGTTCGAGATGATTTCCAGAAATCGTAACCGGGACGTGCGTGTTGGACTGGAATCTTGGTCTGGAATAGAGTAGAATACGAAATAATTTTCTATTTTCTATCTCTACGCGCGATTTCTTTCGACGATGGATTCGTATATACACACCGGTGTGGATATAATCGTGTTTTAATGATTCAATAGGGAAAGGATAAAAAAAAAAAAATTACGACGATGCAAATTAATGGGATAATAAGAAACAAGTGGCGACGACGGTTTGTCAACGGTTCTTTCTAGCTATAACTCACGAATTAATGGCGATAAGCGTGTAAAAAGTTTGAGCGAGGATGATTCGAGGCTACTACAATTTTAAACCCGTTACGTTCGTTTCTTGCTTGCGAATTCGAACTGTGGATGATGGATGTACTATGCGAGAACGTGTCGATTTAATCCGGATAGATGATTTTGTTAGATACGTACGTGCAAAGGAAAGAAAGAAGGGGGGAAAAAAGTTAAAAGTGGAACATCGAAATCTCCAGAACGCACCTGGCATCCGTTGGCTTGTACGTGACGTCGTATTTTTCAACTTGTTCGACCTGACTGGTGCTCCAAGATACGCGCACCGAGGTTGGATTCAGGAACATCACCGTTATATTTTCCGGAACACCAGGAATACCTGTTACCGAGCCTGCACAAAGGAAACGCATATTTGTGAGTAAAATAATTAAAAATTAAGACCGAGAAGCGACAAACAAATCCGGTTGGTTTAATTCGATCGATATCAAGAATACGATAGAGATGGAGAGAAATCCGAATCGGTAAAGTCGGATAAAAACTGGGATGCACGTAATATCGACTGGTAACACTCGTACACCAATCTCTTGGTCGAACACTTATATATTTTCTCACCGTTGAATCGGTCGCAGCGGTGTCGTAAACCGGCCATCTTGACCCCGATCCTCGCTCTATAATATTTTTTTTACCCGCATCGAAAGAAGTTTACAAGACTTACGCAAACGTTACAAATAGAGCGCGGGTTTTTACACCAACCACACGATTATTCCCGTCCGCAACCGTTTCGAAAATTAATCCGATTTAATTAATCAGATCAATTCCGAATAATCCGAATCGAACGATCGAGGAGAGGAATTTGCCTTAAAATCGGATCGAATCCCGTTAATAAGGTTAGGAAAATTTTAAAATCGCTGCAACTACGAAGATAATGAGTTTTGGCCGACGAACGAGGGATCGTTAGAAGCGCGGAACCTCGCCCTTTAAAACGCCCTTTCATTTATCCCGATACGACTTCCGGTTGCCGAGATATCGTCGCGCGAAGAAAAGGATAATTTTCAATCTCTATCTCTCGTCGCGCCTCGCCTCGACTTATCCTCGAAGCTCGAGACCTCGGGCCTTGTGCGCCATCTCTGCGCAATAAACGTTTTAAACGTTATTTCGAATATTTCGAATAACGTCTCGATCGAGATACATCGTATCGAAAGGCATAAAAACGAAAATTTCGCGTGGATAAAATTTTTCCTTTTTCCATCTAATCGCACTTTTCGCACGAAAAGTTTCCAACTTTCATTCGTGACTTTGTACCGAGCGTAATGGTTTATTGTCGCGATATAAAGTATCACACGATTTAGCATATGTTTAGCGCGTGTTACGTAGCAACGTGACATAGCTACGTAAAAATCCGCAGTCTAGTTATAAGATATGCGCGCCGATGAATTTACGTTGAATCGTAACGCGAGAATCGCGGATCGTAAATTTTTATCGATCGAGCAAATTTAATCGACGGCGAGTTTTTCGTCGTTGCGGGTATTGCGTTAATAATAATAAGAGTAAGAATAAAGGGAAAGAGCGAGAAATTTAAATTTAATCTATGAATTACGAGATAAATATAAAATATAACAAGATAAAAAAGAAAATAAAAACTTACCTACGAAACCAGCTCCTTGTAGGAATAGTATAGTGGCCCAAAGGACCATGCCGCCAAAATGGCGGGCCAGGTATGGACCGCGTATTCTTTCGCACACGTGTTTATCGCTTTTCTTTCCTTTCAGAGACGCGCCGTCTTGTTTTTTTCCTACAATCGCTGCACGTTTCGCGTACGATGCACCTCTCTGAAAATTGGTGCTCATCTAGCCTCCTCTACCGTGCTGCATTCTTTTTCTTTCATTCCACACCACACTCACTACAAAAAAAAAAATATACGCATGCACGTAATGTTAATGACTAGAAAGAGAAAGAACATACGAATCCATTTATCGCTCTATTCAAAAATATATCGATATATACGTTTGATCTTTCTACTGGAAAAATTTGCTTTTTTTATATATATTGAAAAAAAATGAGAAAGAACAAAGAATCAAAGTTTATAAGATAAATTTCATATAATATATATATATATATATATATATATATATATATGGAGATAATACGAAAATAATAAATTCGAAAGAAACGATACCGTTATTGCGAGGCCACTTCTCCCAAGAACTTGCCGACGAAACATACTTGCATCTCTCCGTCGACAGGATAACGCGTCGACCAATTCGTTCGAATCGTGATCTACAACACAATCGATGGAACTTTGTGCATTATCGCGTCGAGTTGATCGGGCAACATTTGGACCCGATGACGTAAATTTTCTTTCTTTCTTTCTTTCTTTTTTCGCGGAAAAAGGGAATAAAGGTGACCGAGTCGAATGGAATTTTTTGTTTTCTCCTATCAACGGTTATTGACGCGTAAAGAAAAGAAAACGACATAGACGGTAAATAAAGAGGGTTATAATACGGAGAGCGGTAAGTAGGTGGTGACCTTTCCGGATTGTTCGGTGCGACACACAACACCGGCCGGTGGCAACGAAAATACTGCGAGTGAACTGTTAGCTTGCCTGCCTGCCTGCCAGCCAGCCAGCCAGCCAGCCGCAAACGTTCGAGCAACAAATGAAGCTTGCGGTTTATATTGGCACGCCTTTATACGCAGTCTCTAGAACTTGCACCGAGTACCCGCAACTTTCCTCGTTCTCGTAACCAAGTTTCCCAAACATTTGATCGGCCGTATTCGCATTTATTAATAAGCGGTCGCGAACCATTGCTACATATTCTCACCGTTTCGCAACCGCGATTCTTCCCTCCTCTCTTTCGATCCTCCTTTGTCTTTCGCTTCCAAATTTTTTAACGTTGAATTCGTTCCGATCGGATCGATGAAATCCGTTCGCCTTAAAATCATTCGCGACAAATCTGGACGTGAATTTCGGAAATCTCGATTAATACAAACGTGAAATGGAAAATATAAATATTCAGATCCGAAACAAAGTTCGGATTTATAAAAATAGCTTTTCAATTCGAGGTGGCCCACGTCAATGAACCTTGCTGGTCGTGAGTCATCTGTGAAATTAACTACGTATGGAAATGTAAAAATATCGTTGTTATTGAAAGTAAACGCGCCATCGAGATTATCTTTAACCAACGATCGATCCCAATCCTTCTTTCGCGATTATTCCTGTATGTCTCGAAAAACGATCTTTTTTTCGTCTAATTTAATTTTCGAATCACATTTTAATTTCGTATAATTCGATCATTTTCTCGTGAAATCTTTTACAACACGATTAATCGATATTGATAATTATCTCGTAAGATTAATTCGTAAGTAAACAAAGATGTAATGTAATCGGAGAATATTTTATTTACTCAGATAAATACGAAATACGGTATTTTTAATTTTCGAAGAAACGGTAAACGAAGCAAGCATAACGTAAGCAAGCATAAATAAAATTCTTAAACGAAAGAATCGAAGGAAATTTCGCACGAGGATAGGTGTTCGCATGCTGTGAACGACGAAAACAGTTACGGATTCTCCGCATTGCGGTAACTTTCATTTCATTCTATCTTTGCGATCTGAGAGATTTCCGAGATTATCGAGAGATTCAGCTGTTATTAAAACGCCATCGCCCCTTAAATATTTTGTACATAACCGTGTATCAATCGTGATATAAAAAACTCTTTAAAACTCTCGTTACATTTAAATTGTTTTTAAAACGAAAAATCATCGAAACCGTTACTCGAATAATAATAAGCGTATAATATTTTAAACTCGAGAACGTGTAACACGTGCTAAGGGAACTTAAGTGAGTAGTCACTGGAAGGAAGCGGACTCGTCAAGATTTCTGTCAAGATTTTGAAAAAGATGAAAATTTACGGTATCTCTTATATCCAGATTCCCATTTCTAGAGTTTATTCTTTCGAAAATTAATCAGGATGACGACGATCGATTCGCCAAATTTCGTTACTTTATTATAGCGTTCCAACGTGTCGATATTCGGGGAATGACGACGGCTTTCTTTCACGGTTCATAAATCGGAGAGGAATTTTATGGATGCGTTACAATCTCGATTGATTACGCTTTCGACATTTACCTTGAGTGGACCTCATCGAACAAATTTCTACATATTTCCAGACCTTTCTCTTTTATTCACCGAACTTTCCTCTACTAGACTTGTCTATACAATCCTATGTAATCCTCCTAAAATATGGCGGCAATTCGATAACGAGACAATTAATCTTTGGGAAAATGGCGAGGAAAATACGAGGCTAGTTTTTTACCTTGATATTCGATGCATTCGAAATCGATCGACACGGATAACGGTTGTCACAGATGGTATAAGAAATCCGTTCCAAATAAAGTGACCGTACACAGAGGGAATAATTTATAATATACGAGTCTTTTCCTTTTTTCTCTATCGCGTCCCTCATCTCGGCCAACGATCGTTTTTTATATCTCGCGATTAGCCACTATTACCGGAAACGGGAACGGAAAAAGTTCAAGGCTGAACGCGCCAATCTTTCACGATAAGGACGTTAAAATTTTCTATTTCGAACTGAATCGATCACCGATTTTCTCGTCGTTGATGACGATGAAAAAAAAAGAAAGGAAAAGTAAATAAACGAAGATAATGCATTCTCGTCGAAAGTAAAAACAGGATGTTTTCCGGTCGGCTTGAAACCGCTTCACTTTCTAAGCCAAGTTAAATCGAGGATATATTTCCGTTTCTGTTTCGTTTTCTTTCTTTCTTTCTTTCTTTCTTTCTTTCTTTTTTTGATAAAGCGAGACTAGTAGTAAACGGTCGACTTTCGCTTTCATCCAACGACTAGTACGACCACGAATAAATGGCCAGAGTCACGAAAACTCGAGTTGTTCCGTCGCGGACCATTTTCTCTAAATTCCACCGGATAAATAGGATAGATCGAAATTAGTATTCTGCATTAGTGCGCGCGTTACGTTAGTCGATTTTCCTAGAAATGGAATAACGCGATTTAAATTTGGGAAAAGAATCGGGAATCATTCGCGTTTAGAGGAATTTCGACACCATTCTGTGTGTACCGGCCGAGCCTCGAAATTTTCAGTCGCCAAGGAGATGGCACGCGCCGCCACTTATCCGCGATACACACGGTAGGAAAGCCTCGTTTCGTCGTCCCGTTGAAAGATTAATTTTCGACCAGCCAACGTATTCTCGTCTTGTTTCGGTGTACAGATGTATATATAGATGTTTCGCGCACTTCACCGTACGTTACTCGCAACGCTCACCACTCGTGCCACGACCGATATACGGGATCGTCGTGCATACGAAACACGAGCGAAATACGCGAATGATATCTCGCGCAGGATTGTTGCATCGTAGAAGGAATTAGACGTGGCGCGACGAGCGTTTACGGTCCGCCTTCCCCCACCTCTCCCCCTTACGCGCGTTTTTTTCACTCGACGAAGAAGAAGAAGAAGAAGAAGAAGAAGAAGAAAGTGCTATTTCTGCTGCAGGGAAAACCACTTCCCCGCACCAGATATGCGGGAGAATGGTAATGGAAGCTTTTAACCTAGGGAATATAATATGAGAAGTAACTAAATCTAGGGAAAATTACTAGATTCAATTCAAATTATAACTTTGTCGCGTTAAACAACAATGAAAACGAACGACGTTATAAATCGTCGTTTAAAATCGAGAAGGGAGAAAAAAGAAGGCGTTGGTAGTTGTAGGAGTTGGAAAGGAGAACTATCGGCACGATCCTTTCTCACTTCTTCTTTTGGGTCGAGCGTCGTTTCGGGTATTCTTTTCTGCGTTGTCTCTAGTATCTGTAAGGTGGTAATGGTGTTTATTCTTCGAACGTGAAAACGAAATTTTCACGAGACACGTTTCGTGAAAATGGACGAAAGAAAAAGGAAAATGGATAAGAAAAAGTATCGATCGATATGTGAAACGACTATGTGGAACGATTATCGGGAATGTAACGAGAATTAACGAGATCCCGCTCCGTTTCGATTCTTCAACGTTTCGTACGGCTTTATCTCGTTTAACGCAATTATGCTGATGTGTGCAATAATATTAGCATAATTGACCGTAACTCGACTAGTCGCGTAAACGACTGTAGCTCTATCTAAATTTAACACCACCGTTAGCCGACAAGGATTGAATTAATTACGGTAAAGCTCGACAAACGACGAAACGATATAGATGTTCATCGATTAAGAATATCATCGCGTAACGTAATTATCGATCGTTTTTCGATCTTTTTTCTCGCTCTAAAAAAAGATTAGATTAAATTTATTCTTTCTCTCTCTCTCTCTCTTTCTCTTTTTTCACGAAATTAAAATCCTTCGACAGAAGAATTATAAAAATTCTACATCGAATTTTGAAATCCTTTTCGAAATTTCCGATCGATTTCAGAAAGAAAATAAAATAGAATCGAAAAATAAGGAACAACGAGAGACGTCTTCCTTCGGGATTTTTTCCCCTCTCCCTCCCTTTATCCACGGATTTAGTCTTCGAAGGGGAGGAGACGCGGGAGAAAAGAAAATGGGGTATTGGAAACTTTTCGCGAAAAAGAAGGAAAAAATCTAGTTAACGAATTCCGATCGGACGGGAAAAGGGACGAGCGTGTACGGTAATACCAAGGTAAACCGTTTTCGAGGGAAACATTTATATCGTATATTTAGCTTTTGTTTCCGGTCGGATAAGCTCGATATTCGGGAAGAGACGAAAGAAAGATTTTGGTGGACACGGAGGGTTTCTCTATCGATCGTGAACGGGCCAAGCCGGAAAATGGCGCGATGTAGAGGCGATGTTCCAGAAACGATTGCACGGCTATTAATAATTGAGGAGGAAGGAGGAAGGAAGGAAGGAAGCAAGAAGGATGAAGGAATTTGCAAACGCGTTTCCATGACACGGATTGCCGCTCGTTCGAACGGTCGATAATATCGATCGAGGTAAAGGGAAATAAGCGGCCGCTAATGCTGCCGCACTGCTGCCTACGACACGCGCGCTTACATGTGTATCGAGAGTGCACGGCTTCGATGCCAGCCCCTCCCCTCGGACCGATTACGCGTTGGACAACGCGTGTCCCACGCGACGGCAACTAGGCCGATCGTCTCTACGCTCTACGATTACCATCCGAGCAAACATGGAAACGAGGCTGATTTCTCCTATGCTCCTATCCAATCGTCCTGTCCGACGTATCGAACCTTTTTCGAACGCGCGTAAACGCCAGATTAAGAAGATATATCGTTTGTATACATCGCCGAATATCGCGAGAGAATTATCGATCAAATTATCACGGTAGATTCGAAGCGAACGTTCGTCTCTCGAAAACCACTTGCGCGCGAAGTACAGGAGAGAAGATCCCCCTTTGAATAGAGCGCAAGGTCTCACGTGCTCGACCTATCGTACCTATGCTACGGATTATATTTATATCCGCGTATTAAGGACGGAATAGCGGGCTCTTTCTTCGAAGAGCGATATATCGATTTCGAATTTCATTTCACGATAAAGAAGAGAGAGAGAGAGAGAGAGAAAATTTGTATCGGATGCGGTTGACCGAAACGGAGGGGCGTGAACGAAATACAGGCCGGTTATACGCGCGAATTGCAGAAACGACGCGAACGCTTTCGATTCGCCAATTTATCCGTGGAAAAAGCGAATCGAATATTCGTTCGTTTAAAAAGCAAATGAAAGTGATAACTAAAAACAAAGAAAGAAAGGGAGAAAAAAAACGTTTTTTTCGATAATCCGATAAAATTTTCTTTCTTTAGGAATCTTTTTTTTTTTTTTTTTTTTTGATATAATAATATTTGCCGGATCAAAATAACGCGGAGAATATTTTCGAGTTAATTTAAATATCGTCGCGAATCGAACCGATGTATCGAACAAATTAATTTACTTTGTCCGCATGAACTATTCAAATTACCATCGTCACGCTTTCCTACTAATCGTTATACAAGTTTGATAACTGCATCAACTAAAAGCGGATATTTTTTATTTTTCTTTTTTTTTTTTTTTTTGATAAATAAACTATTCGTTAAACTATTTCAATTTTATTTTGCAGTTTAATCGTTTTTTTTCTTTTTCATTTTTTTTTTTTTTTTTTTAATAAAAAGAACGCACAACCATAAACGACGTATGTTTTGACAAGATGACGTATAAATCGAGATATACATCCTCGAAATAAATATACGAGTGGATAAATAAACTTTTATCGGAAAACTTTCTACTTTCGCGTTACTTTTTTCATTATCAATCCGACGAAAATAACTTTATCATTATTATGGAAACGATGGAAAGTTCCGCTAAGATATAGTAGAATAATTCGTAATGGGAAAGAAATGCGAAATATCATTTTTATATATACGTCCGTTCGATCTTCGATACGAAACATTTTTCATATCAAAAGGATAAAGGAAGGAAGGAAGGAAGGAAGGAAGGAAGGAAGGAAGGAAGAAAGAATTTCTTTACAATTATTGAAAGAAAACTTACCATGGATGAAGCAAGATATATAATACCTCTTCTCGTGAAATATTTGTCGTAAAAAAAATCCAAGAAACGAGGGGAATAAAAGTTTCGACGAGATATTTTCCCGACACGGTTGCGTTGCGTCGCGTTGCGTTCACAATTCCCCCTAGAAACTGTATCTCGTTACGAGAGGTAGCCGACGAGGAGTCCGTTAAAACGATCGAATTCTAGGGGAGGAGGGGCTGGAATAAGAGGAAATTTCGATGAATACCTTTGTCGCATAATCGGGACGAAATTTGCGAGGGAGCGACAATTGGGAATACGAATCTAATAATCTAACACGATAAAGTTACGATGAAAAAACGAATCCGATTCTCCGTTCGAATTCGCTCGCGAAAACGTAAAACGAAGAATAAAAAAGCGAAGATAAGAGATCGAACCGCCTTATTCTCTCTTCGATCCCTCCATCCACGTTTCGTACGTACGAGATTTCGCTCCTACTCGGATAGATAAATCCCAACGAAGGAAGATACCCCTTTCGAGGAAGAAAGATCGATCTATCGGTCGCAGACGGGAGCGAGAGGGCATAGATATTGCTCGACGATCCGATAAAACGCATTGCACCAACGATCCCCGAGACGGATTCGGGGAGAGCGATGCGGTGCGTGGACGCGATCAACTCGGCTCGCGAGCATCTCTCATTTTTCACGGAGGAAACGGTCGATTCGCGTCGACAACGGCGTGTGGGACGAGAAATAGCCGCGAATCGGGGAGAGAGGAGAAGGGGTGGGGTGGGGGAGGACGAAAAACGGACGAAACGTTGACGGATCGAGGGAGAACGGAGAGCAGCGAACGGTTGGGGCGAATAATTGAGGGACGGAGAGAGAGAGAGAGAGGGAGAGAGAAAGAGAGAGAGAGAGAAGCGGAGAGAGACGGAACGAGCGGAGATGCGGTAACGAGACGAGGGAAAGAACGAAATTCGAGGAGGATGGAGGATAAAGGATTGGAGTTTTTTTTCCAGGGAAGATAGAAAAGTATATGGTGAAAATTCTCGGACGGAATGCAAAGGTACGCGCGCGCGTAACGCCTGCTACGAAGGAAGCGGTACCACTGAACGACGAGGGGTTGCCGCTTCGTAGGCGCTTTCCACTCGCTAGGGGCTAGCCAGGGTTCGTAGGGTGGTGGTGGAACCAAGTGTCGAGAAATCACACCGCGCGGAGCCACTTGTCGACCTCCGGCGTTTGCCAAATTTTTCTTCCCTCCCTCCCTCTCTTTCGAGCACTCCAAAGAGTATTCTCCCTTTAAAAATTCCTATTCCGTAAAATCGAATTGTCCCGTTCTAAAACCCGAACAAAGGAATCGAACGAACGGATTTAGAGCACCAATCGCGTATTCGATGTACATCATTGTTCTTTGTTCTCGCGAAATCGTGCGCGAAATAATTTTTTTTTTTAAATAGAAAAATAGAAAATTTCGAACCTTTTCTTCGAATCTTTTTTTTTTTTTGGAAAAATCTTTTAAAAATCGTGCGTCGATCTTCGTTTCCGATATTAAATATTAAATATTCTCCCTTGCGTTTCGGAAAATGGACCGAGTAAATGGACGAAGAACGAAGTCGTTCGATAACGATCGAAAAAGTCGGCAATCGATTATTTAGAAAATAAATAATTGTAATCTCGAGTTTCTCTCGTTGATACGAATTGTAGAGAATACGGGAAGACGAATCGTATGAATGAGATCTTGTCTAAACGATTACCGAGCATCAAGTCCCTTTGGCGCAGAGGATAGCGCGTTGGACTTCTAATCCAAAGGTCGCGGGTTCGATCCCCGCAAGGGATGATGTGTTTTGCATTCAGCGATGTCTGTCTTTCTCGACCGTGCGGAACCGTTATTATTTTTGAAAAAAATAGTTACGCGCGATATTATCGAGAAAATGAGGAAAATGTCTACTTTTATCGTTTCTTTTACCGTCGAGAAATATAAACCCGTTTGAAAATATTAATCGATGATATCCATTATGTATATTTCGACGTTCAACTATTTTTTTTTTCCTTTTTCTTCCTTTTTACGAAAAATTCGTTTTATCGGAGAATCTCTAACTTTGATCGAATGGAATTTTTATTAATTTTAAATAAACAAATATTACGCTTGTATGTAATATATTCGATTCGTATTCCCTTCGAATAATTACGAATTGCAACAAAGAGAGAAGATATGTTGAATCGTAGCTATCTCGTATCTAAAACTCGAACGAGAAAAAAAGGAATTTAGGACACAGAATTTTCCATCTTCTCGTATTCTTTGTACATCGGCATTGAGCAGAATCGAAAGGGAAAATGTATGGATGGAAGAACTGGAGTAGAGGTTTTCAGGTCAGGTTAAGAAGCACTCGGTATTGGACCGAAATACGTAAACGTGTACGAGAAAGGAGTCGGATTTTATTCTCTCGAAGCTTTAGTAAATCGATCGTTGTTAAATTAAAACTCGAATCTTTTATTATCATTTATTGTCACGATATATCTCGAAGCTTGTTGTATCTGTTCCAACCATTAAAATGATAACGCGTATACGCGATAAACACAAACGAATCTTTATTTTCGTAATATCTCGAGAATAGGGAGAATTTTTTTCCAATTCTAAGAAAGAATTGTATCTATACGAAAAATTTCGAACAACCGTCAATTACATTCGTTTCTCCTCCTCGGGTTTCCGTGGCACACCTGTTCCTTCCAAACATCTTGAGCATTTCGCCTACTCCAGATGCTCCCTCGAATTAAATACCCGCGAAAGGAAATATCAAGCTCGACGAAAATATTCTTGCGAAAACGATACAAATATAATACACATAATAAATATAGCAAAAAAGAAAAAGAGAGAGAGAGAAAAAAGAAATATGATAAAACAACGAGTGTATTTGGAGTGAACATTACGTCACGCGAATAATTGAGACGTAATAATTCGAGCATGGGTGGTGTGAGAATTTGCACGCGTGGTGAAAGCGTGGAATCGTTTCCTCGTTGGAGAGAAGAAAGAAAAAGAAAAAGAGAAAAAAAAGAGGACGCGACGTTACGTTCGTACGGTTTTATTTGGGAAAGGTGGCGCGGATGATGGTATACTCGCGGCGGTTGGAAGGCAGGGTCGTAGGAAGTTACCTGGTGGGTTCAGCCGCGTTGAGCACGAGCCTATCGGAGGGATGGGTTTAAAGAGGCCGCGCAGCGAGCCGCGTAGCTTCGCAGGCTAGCGTGTGCCTCGACGCGGAAAGCCGGTTAGTCGGTCTCGATCCCGCGTGCCGTTCGTGCGTTTGTCCCTGGCCAACGTTTCTTTCTCTGGCCTTCCCTCCCACCCCTGCCCTATCCCCTCTCCCGCCTAATTTCGTTCCGCGATCCATCCAAAAAATTCCATCCCGCCGTATATTTTCGTTACTCTCGTTTCTCCCCAATTTCTCGTGAACGGAAGATATACGAACATTTTCCAAGTGCGCGCACGTGGATAGGATTTATAGAACGATATACGTTCGAGTCTGCGCGTCAAAGGGTATGTTTTTCAAGTCTGCGAATTCATAGAACAACGCGCGCACGATATATATGTTTCGCTTGCACTCGCGTAAACGTTCCGATAAACATCGCGATGCGACGATGCGAGTCGAAATTTTTCCTTTAATTTGCGCATGCGCGTGCGTATGCGCAAGGTTAATGGAAATAGATCGAGGGAAAAAATGAGCTCCGAGACATCGGTGTAGAACGCAAGTGGAATCGGACGCAAGTGTAACGTAACTCTGGATCGCGTTATCCTTCGCGTTTTCAACACGCCGTTATATGTAAAATAATTTTTACATATAAATGTATATATATATATATACATACGAAATACAGAATAACTTTATTTTATATTCTTAATTTACTATATTTTTATGTTTTTAATTATTTATTATACATATGACAGATTATAATCATTACATATATAATCATAATATTCATATAAATTTACATTACAGATAAAGTCAAATTGTAATATGAATATTGATAGATGAAAAGCACAAGTGAAATATCGAAAGGATAACGCGTGTAGTCGATGTCGATCGGATTTTTCTATCCAAATACGCGCTCGAAACGTCCCTCGTTCGTATCCCGTCTATTCCTTTCTAAATATTGCGATGTTGCTCGAAGGAAAGAACCCGCTTTCGATTCATATATTTATATCCGTTATAAAATCTCGATTGATTCTTCGAAATTTTTCGCGGTGAAAATTGAAAACGCGATGCGATTGATATTACACATGCAACAACGTTAACAAACTCGTTTACCTTTACTCGTATCTTGGGAATTTTTATATTTCACGCGCGATCGAATATAATAACGTCGGATAGGATTTCGCTATCGATAACAATGTATAATAATGAAGGATGGAGCAAGGAAGAGAGAGAGAGAATAGAATGGATTTACACGTCGCGCGAATAAATTTGAACTGACCCAAATTATCCGTGCGAAGATTCCCAAAGTGTAATCAAGTCCCGTAAGGAAAAGCGAATGAAATATACCGTTATCGATTCGAGAGATTTTAATTTTATCCCGCTCGCTTTAACGTATAGAATCCAAATGTCCGCATAGCGAATTAGGTATTTTTTGTTACAGAATTCACTAGCAGAATTACTACGCACCGTGCGACATTATCCGTAACATCGTAAATCGAGTCGACGATCGGAAGGGAACGGTTGTGCGATTATCGTTCAAAGTATATAAACCAATCTCATCTCGCGTTCGACACGTCACATCGTATATATACATATATAGATATCCAAAGAGGGTGGCGCGAAAAGATCGAATTGGAGGATTATCGAGATTAGAGAGATGGAGAGAGGGGACGCGAGCGAGGCAAGGAGGTGCGTGGCGAGATTGAGACGAAGCGCGCGAAATCGGGAGTCGTACGACGAGGTGGTGGAGTTGGAGGCGAGGTTGCGCGCTGCGTACGTAGCGAAGGAGCTGGAGGTGCAAGTTTTGGAAAGGGAGGCGGAGCGTTGCGTAGCCGAAATCGCGGAACGGCGGGCCGCGGAATCGATGCGATCGGAGCGGAGGGCGATGGAGGAGGAGGATGCTCGCGAGAGGAGGAGAGATGCGGAGGATCGGGAGCGTTACAGGAAAGAGTTGGTCGATCAGATGGAGGGGAAGAAGGAGGAGAGGAGGTTGAGGGTGGAGGAGGCGAGGCGAGAGAGGGAGGTGTGGAGGGAGGTGGACAGGGCGAGGGAAGAGCGCGAGAGACGGGAAAGGTCGGGGAGGAGGAGGGAGATGGGCGAGATGGCGAGGCGAGAACGCTTGGTGGTTTCGGAGATGAAGCGGCTTCGCGGGGAGGAGGAGAGGGAGATGGAGGCGGCGAGACGTCGCGAGGAGGAGGAATACTGGCGGGAAGTGGAGGAGAGGAGGAGGAGGAGGGAGGAATGGCGGGAACTCGAGGTGCGCGCGAGGGAAGCGACGAGGAGGAAGATCGCGGACGCGTTGATCGATACGGAGGATAGGAAGCGGGAGAGGGAGGCGTTGTTGGCCGAACTGATAACCGAAGACGTCAAGTTGGAGTTGTCGATGAAGGAGGCGGAAGAGGAGATGGAGAGGGAGAGGAGGAGGGAGGAGTTGGCGGCCGATTTGAAGGAGCAAATCGTTTTCACGGAACGATGCAAATTGAGATTCGTGGAGCGGGACAGGGAGTTCGCGGAGGGAATCATGAGGAGGATAAAGGAGGACGAGAAGATTGGGAGATTGAGCGCGGAGGCTAGACGAAGGGCGCAACTGCGCTATCGGGACGAGTTGAATCGATTGATCGAAATTCGGCGTAAAATTCGAGAGGAGGAGATTTGGAGGACGAGGCGAGCGCTGGAGGAGGAGAAGGAGCGTGAGGAAACGAGATCGGATCGCGATAAGGAAGAGAGGAAACGATTGTTGGAGAAACACGCGCCGAACGTCGCTA
This sequence comes from Apis cerana, assembly GCF_029169275.1. Lineage (NCBI taxonomy): Eukaryota > Metazoa > Arthropoda > Insecta > Hymenoptera > Apidae > Apis > Apis cerana. The sequence continues at coordinate 13,225,339 of NC_083854.1, forward strand.
ATTTTATCGATAAAATCCCCCTTTCCGAAGAGGAACGAGAGACGATCGAACGAGTGCGAAGAAACGCAGACCCGTGTCAATAAACACGCAATAATAAACGTAAATATTTTCCAAACTTTTTGCAATTTATTCCCGTACGACCCCCAAATACGCGAATACATCGTATAATAAATAACAACTGTCGTACAACGTCTCGAAACTTCTCCTTTCGATCGAGATCGCGAAATTTTCTTTACAATTTTCCCTCGATTCGCTCATCTGGATGAAAAAAAAAGAAAAAGAAAGACGAACGTTCGTATGCGCGTTTCTCGCGTCTTTCCTTCTTCCAAAGAATTCCGAGTAACGAGTAACGACACAAGTTCGATTAATTCCCTTCGAAACACGGATGTAAAACTCGTCAAACTCATCCAGAGAGGAAGCCGGTTTAATACACGCTTTTACAAATTTTATCCATCGTCGTATTTTCTCCCTCGAAACTCGAGTTCGCTTTCCGATCGATCTTATCGATCTTATTAATCGGTATCATCGCGTGCGTTTTCTTCTCGAACTCTTGCTCGAATTTTAATTTTCACGGTACGATCGAGAAAAAAGAGATCTCGTTGCAACTCGTCGAACCTCTCTCGTGTTATCCGCTCGATCGGTTTACGACAAATATAACATATATATGTATATATATATATACAGCGCTCATCCATCGTAACGCGTTTCGACGTTATCGCGTTTCATCTACGAAACGAAATACCGAGAACTGCTACTGTGCAACCTATGCACAGTTATTCGCGTTATACACGGTTCGAAACGACGTGTTTCGATACCGTAAGTCGCTGTTTCTTCGCCTTTTTTCCCCCCTCGTCTCTCTTTACACGGCCATTTTAACGCGTTTGTGAATCGTCCCATTATTCCTGCCTAAAACGTACAACGCGAAGCATTACGGGATTACAAAGGACGAAATAGGGTAGAATAACGACGCACACCTGACAACCATCTGTGCTCGTCATCCTCCGGGGGATACGCTATACCGTACCGTGTCAACCCATGCGTATCGTTCGCAGAGCTTCAAACCTTCAACCGACACGGCGGTTAAACGTGCACACATCCTTCCGAATGAAAACGAAATGAATGAAAACAGTGAGTTGCGCGTGGACGAGGTAGCGTGTCGAGGTAAACGTTCGAGATCTGGAAAATTATACGCGTGCTGTGCTATTGACTGCATCGCGGTTCGATTTCTTCCGTCTCGTTCGCTCCTTCGAATTCGTCTAGACGAACGCGCTCGCACACACTCGCGCACGCGCTGTCGCAGTGGGCGAAGGAATGAACTTTCTCGCGCTTAATGTATGCCGAGATCGAGCAGCCATTACGGAACGTTACTTAACACATTTACGAATATTACTCGCGACGCGTTTCTTCCATCGATCGTGACGCGTGGGTTCGTCGAAACCGGCCTGGCGCCTCTCCAACTCCCTCCTCCATTCATATCCATATCGTGTAACTTGCAATTCTTTTTTTTTTTTCGTTAATGAGCGATAATGATAAAAAGAAAAAAAAACAATTCCACTTTCGTAATGCAATTATTATCCACGCTCTCCGCTATTTATATCGCGACGAGTGGATAATCGCACGATGAATAATTTACTTACGCGTAATATTAGCATCTTTTTTCTTTCTTATAACATTTTATATTGTATTGTACATTGTATTACAATCGAATACGCGCGCGATTTTCGAAATAAACGTCGACGGGTTATCGAGGTTCCGTGGTGTAGTGGTTATCACGTCTGCTTTACACGCAGAAGATCACCGGTTCGATTCCGGTCGGAACCATTTAACTTTTACTTATTTTTCCGTACGAGACTCGTCTACGTGCGAGTATTTTTCGTTAAAGTTAAAAAGTTAAAAAGTGAGGGAAGAGAGAGAGAATGAGATAACGAGAGATGTTGTTTCCTCTTTTGTTTCAGATGTCGACGGAACGAGGAAATTAACGTAGGTTGAAATGTTGGTGTTGACATCGCTATGAACGAGAGCCGGTGCTACGTCGATTCGGCCGTGCTCGCTGAACATCAACCGTTCAACCGGAATGGGAAGGCACTCAGGTGTGATTATCCTAAACGCGCCCTGTACCATATCCTACATACATTATACGCGTTTAATAATTGTCGCTCGATGCGACAATTATTATTCAAAACGATTCAAAACGAGAATTTTCGATTTTTTTCGTTTCGTTTGAAGCGAAATAAACAACGAAACGAAACAACGAGGCGAGAAAAGGAGGCAGGTGTAGCGGAACGAGCAACTCGGGACAAAATTGCTCGACTCGTAACGTTCGTTTCGACGACGCGAGACCGAGCGTTATCGTGACGTAAATCACCCCCTCTTTGCTCTCTCCTTCCTGTGCACGCCACATCGTCGCTAAAAATCTTCCCCGTAAACCGTTTTCTAAAATATAAACGCTCTCTTCCTTGGAAAAAAAAAGGAAAAATGTCGAGAGACTAATGGATAATATTTCTCGTTTCGTTTCAAGGGGATCGAAGAAGAGCGTGTTGTTCTACACGACCGATTGCGGGGACGGGAAAGAAGATCTCGGGCACAAACTTCAGCAAAGATCCGTGTCTCTGGTAAGTCGAAAACACCTTCGATCGACGAGCTTCGAAATTGGAGAAACGGGAGGGGAGGGGCGAGGGAACGATTAAGCGAGAAGAATTCGACGCGTAGCGACGAGAATCGGCGAGCAAACCGTGAAATAATAATTCTCGCGAGTCCTACGATCGACCCTTTCGCGTCACTTCTCGGCTTGGGTCGTTACACGCGCATGCGCGCATGCGCGCGCACACACTCGCGCGACACCTAGCGCCGTTCGCCTAGGGGCCCTCGCTCGACTAGAAAACCGTCGGACGGGTCTCTTTCTAAATTTGTATATTTGAAATCGCTTCGTTCCTCTTCTCGGCATCGAATACGCATTAACCACGCTTTCGTAACTTTCTATCGTATTCGTGATGTTACTTCTCCACTCGAGAGAATCGCTGACTTGCCATGCTTATCCGTCATCCGTAATACGTAATTTGTATCGAAGTGTAACGCACGTGAAAAAGTCTTCCCGGCTATCTTCCCGTCCCGAGATCGCGAAACTCAAACTTTTACCACTACGTAAGGAGTGGAGAGGGAAAAGGAAAGAACGCGTTCGATCGAAAAGAATCGATCGTAATCGTAATTAATCGTATTATAATCGGCAAAGGGAAACGATCGAAGTTGAACCTTCGTTCATCGACGAGAGATAATTATTGTCCGTTGCGCATTGCGGTGAGAACTCGTCATCTCGTAAAAAAATGTTGCGAGTACCACGGGTATTATTTTACCGCGAAGACTCACGAAGGAACTGACGAATACCGATCGTAACAGGAAAACCACGATCCCCTATATATATATATATATATATATACGGGATACGAGATACCTGAATCGTCGAATCGACGATTTCTCAGGCGAAAAATAATAACGAATTTTACTTGGTTTCCTAGACTGCTCTACACACGGGAAATGGGACGCAACAGCAATTTCTAGAACCGAGAATGGCGCAACTGGAGACGTTGGAGGCGAAGGTAAATGAAAAATTACGGATTAATCGCGTAAAACGCGTTAATTTTTCTAATCGAGATCATTTTAACGGAACGGAATTTTATTCGTTTATTCGCTCGATGGTTGGTTTAGAACGATACTCGATTCGTTCGGCCGCGATTATTCTTCTCTCTCTCGGAAAGGTTTTGTTTCGAAGGGTTCGTATAAAAAGATACGGTGTAGTTTTAACCGTAGCATCCCGACACGACGGAAGAAACCGAAGTCGATGTTTCGCGGTTATTGGCGGGTTCGCAATAGCCCCCCAGCTTTTTAAGCCTGTCCAACCAGTGATTTATATGCAGATGCATGAACCAAACTGTGTTTCGTTCGGGGGCCCTTCACTCGCCAGTTTCGGCCCCGGAGAGACCGTGCGCGCGTGCGCCTCCCATTAAAACTGCCCCAAGTCCACACAGGCGCACAGACACACACGGACGCGCAGTGGCGCAGCATTCTCCAAAATCGCTTTTTTCTTCCTTCGTGTCGCCCACCCGCTCCCGATGATCGTAGACTCGAGCGAATCGAAAAGTAAATGATAAAGGAGCGTTTCAATCGCTACTATTTTTTCTTCCATCTCGATTCATCGAGTATGCCTCGCTCGCGGAATGAAAAGAAAAGAAAAGAAACGTTCGGCGTTCGTACATCGCGTACCTTTTCATCGTCCCTCTCGCCTTTACAACAGCTATATTTTCTTAATCCCGTTCCCGACCACTCCGAGGCGCGATTAATGCGCGTTGTCGGATTCATCGACTTCCTCGACCATTCGGATGTTTACGCCCGAGCGGACCAGCGGCCGAGTCCTGTTTCGCCGTCGACTCGAAGGGAAAAGCAAAACCAAAGAAAGAAAGAAAGAAAGAAAGAAAGGGAAAAAGAAAAAGGAGCACGCCACGCCGCACGCTCCAACCTCGAACAACCAACGAATCTATCTCTCGCCTCGACACACTTTGCTTTCGAAAAGAAAATAATATCCCGAGAATATAACTCGAGACGAAATTTTTATAAATCTGTTAAAAATCGTTGGTCGCCTTAGCTTTCGCTTCGAGAGAAACGTGGAATTATTCCGCGCGGAATCGCTAGAGAATCGAAAACGTTGGAAAGGTAGACTATGGTACGCCCTTGGCTCGAAACGCTCGCAGACAGATCTGGTCAGCGAGATTGCGGATCCAGGAGTCAGTGCCCTTTACGCCGTCCGAACGCCGATATTCCAACGAGATTTCGTCTTCTTAACGTTGCGCGACATTGTTCTCTCCCCAATTCCTCCTGTTTTTCGACAGCACCGCTTCCAGAAAAACAATAATCTCGCTCCTCCTCGACCTCTTCGTGATAACATTCCGTGATAAGAAGGTGAAAAATTGCACGAATTGAACTATAAAGTGTACGGACAACGAAGCTCCATTTCCGTTCGATAAAAAATGGAGACGTTGGAGATCATCCACGTTCCCCCTTTCGCTTAGTGACGAAGGAGGGGAGAGGATCGTTAGGATTCGCAGCGTTCCCTTCCCTTATTTCACCCCGTCTTGCACGCGTCGGCTTCCACCTTTTTTCTTCCCCGAGATAAAAATAACCCCTTCTCTCGCCAATATTATCCTTCCATTATCGTTACGCGGATAACGTTCTAATTATTTTCACGCTCCTCTTCCTTCTCCTCCTCCTTCTCCCTTTTACGTATACACATATATATATATGTATATACAGGATAATTCAGATGAAAAGAATAAACAGATGTACACGTAAGATTTTATCTTAAACGTATTGACCTACGTTTGTGCCGTTGTCGGAAAGTCACGCGTTTATGGAAAAAGAGGCGTTTTACGGTACTTGCACCGAAAGCCTTGAACTCGGACTGCCTTTTGTTTTCTATCACCGTATACACGCACGCGTACGTGCAATGACGAAACCCGTGAGCGGCCACTTTCCGCGATTTCGCTCGAATTTGCGAGAAATTTCATCCTCGACAAACAAATTTTATTACGTTGAATAATTATTCGCCCTTTATTATCTTTCGCTTTTTCATCGAGTTCGCTCGCGGTGCTTCCTTTTAAATACAATTTTTAATCTCGAGCGCGGTATCATCTTTCCTCCGCAGAGACAATGGAACAAGGGAGAACCGCGCCGTGGTTGTTAAAATTAATAATCCGCTCTTTTCGTTGCTCCTTTGCGGGTACAAAAGATATGTATATATATATATATATCTTTTTTCGTCCATAGTTGTTTTCAATTGCCTTGGAGGGAAACAATAGGATACATATCTCGTGGCGATCCAACTTTTATAAATCTCGATCGAAGATGATCGTGCGAATATTTCTCGAATATTCTTCTCCATTTCAAGGAGATGTTTTAAACTTAATCACCGGGGAGAAGGAATAGTTGCGGGACGGGTGGAAAGAAAGGATTCGGTTTGGAATGTTTGGCAGGATATTTCGTAGCCGGTGCGTGGGACACAGCGCAAGGCCTCTCGTATCGCATCCTTGTTCCCGCCGCGCAGTCAAGGCCGACATCGACCTTCTCCGTGTCGTGTGTGCACGGCCAGGGACCAAGCGCTGCTCTCTCAAGGACCATCGAGTAGTCGTGTGCAGTACCGATGCGCCAGTCCATTAAGATCCACGCATTCCGTTCCATGCGTTTTAACCGTCCGACGTCCAATTCGAATTTCCCCCTCTTTTTTCCCCCAGATGGCCAGCATCGAAGTATCGCTGTCGACCACGCCGAGAAGGAAGAAAGGTGGAAGTATTTCCGGTGGGTTAACGTCCCCTGCCCATCGAAACTCGAGGGACCATTACAAGGAGCTGGACGCTCTTAGAATCGCGCTGCGCGACAAGGAGAACATCATTCAAACGTGAGGATCGCTCTTCTCGTCGAACAGATAAGGAGAGGATAGGATAAGAAGGCCTGTAATAACGTTTCCAGGTTGAAAGGGCAGCTGTGCAACACGCTGACGAACAGGCTGGCATTGCGCAACGGCGGCCCGCCTTTGACCGAGGCGGACCGAAAAGCGACCGAAGAACGACTCCAAAGGTTGCGTCGGGACGCGGATAACAAGCGGTTAGCGATCAAGAATTTAAAATTAGCCCTCGAACGACTGGACATCACCGAGTAAGTGACGAACACCGTATCGAACTGCGTGCGACCGACATTTTCACGTTTCTCTTCCTCTCCTTCTTCTTCTTCTTCCTTCTCGTTTGCCGCAGCAATATCGACGTTCGGATTCAACAAGCCGAGCTGGAGTACAGACTTGGACGCGAGGAACTGGAACTGTTGACGCTTCGAGAAGAGAGCAGAGCCCTTCAGGCCGCCCTGGAACTGGCGGAGACCCAGGAAAAGCAGAAAAACGATACGATATTTAGGTATACGTCGCCTGACACGCGTCCGGAACGAATCAGGAATTGGAATTATTCTTTTGTGATCGCAGTTGCATCTCCGGCTCCGCTCAAGCGACGATCCACGCGGTGGAAGTCAGCGCAGATCCGAAAAGTCCCCGTTTCGGAGCCGGGCCGAGAGAGGACACCCCCGGCTTGTACGTCGATTGGGCGGTCGAGGATTCCGGATTGTGCAAGGGGGATAGGTTTCGTATACTATTTCCTTCTTCTCGAATAAAAACGAACTCAAAAAAAAAAATAATTAACGAAGAAACGTTCCTCCTTCTCCTCTTTTCCGCTGTAACGGTACGTCATCTCCCTGAGATTCTTTTCTTCTCTCTCCCCCCCCCATTAATGAAACCTCCGCCAATTAAGCGAAGCTGGATTACCGCGGAGAGAAAAAGGATCGTGTTTTTCTCCCGGGGAGGGGAGGGGAAAATTTGTTTGGGAAGAAAGGAGGAGATTAAAAATAGCAGGGAAGGAAGAAGCGCAAACGTAACCCGGCTGGCTATCGGTGTACAACAATGGAGCAATCTTGGCATTTGGTTCCCAACCGGGTCACCGTAGCGTGAACGAGGGCCGGAAGTCCGCCGAGTACCCTCGCTAATTGCACCTACGACTTCGCATGACCCCCACGTTTCCTCCTCCCTCCCCTCTTCCGCCACGATTCCTCATTCCTTTTTCTTTCTATCCATCTTGACTGTGCGCAACTTGAAAGTGTGTAAGCTTGCCCCTTCTTCCCTCTCTTTTTTTTATCTTATCGCGCGAAACGATTGTTCGTTTAGAATCTTGGAAGTGAACGGAAAACTGGTGGTGGGAGCGGGGAGAAGCGATCTAGCAAGGCTGCTGGCCGTGGCACCCGACGCGGCGCAAATCGTGGTACTTCGAAAGGGCGAGTCCCTCACAGCGCTCCGCACCCTCAGATCCGATAATCTTAGATTGACCCACAGGATCGGTTATCTGGAGGAGCAGGTCAGGGATCTTCTCGCGCCGAGCAGAGCCGAGCAGGTCCCAGCGGATCCTCCGCCCACCCGTCAAGAACAAGTTCAGGTAACGTCGTTTAGTTTTCTTTTAAATAACAATCGTTATTTAAAGGATATGAGAGAAGAGATTGAGAAGAGAGATCTTTGTTTCCATATTTTCGCGTCTATTCTTCTCTTCGTTCTAGGTTTTTCAAAAAGGGCCACAGGTGACTGCGCTAGTCGCGAATCTACCTGGTCTCAATATAAGAAATTCGATGGAATTGCGGCAGAGTTTGCCGACGGTAAGAAACAGGCATAGCGATCACTCGAAACGTTCATCGACGGACGTGAAAATTTCCAACGAGCTCGATTCCTCGTTGGTTAGCGTTTCCAACGGTCATCACAAATCGCGAACTAAACAAAAACATCAAGGATCTTCGGTAACTGGATCAACCGCGAGTTTGGAGGCGCAAACCTCGTCGCAGTTGCAGCAACGTAGGAGGCCACCGCGAGTCGAGTCAGCTATGGAACATTTGTCCAACAATCGGAAAAATTCGTCTCGAGCGCAACCGTTCGACTTCGATTCCGAACCAACCTATTATCGATTGCAGGTATTATTCGTGATTCTCGATCCACCCTCTTTCTGTCGTTCGTTGCGGGATTTAAGGGAGATAAAGATCTCACCTTCTCTTTTTAACATCTCCCTTCCCTCGTTTCAGGACTCTCAATCGCGAACGTCGGAGAATTCCGACGTGTCGGTGGCGTGTGGTTCTCAGGAATCGAAATCTCGTCCGGCACCGCCGAAAAAACCGCTTCGATTATCCTTACATCGTGCAGCTAGTCTTCAATCCGTAGAAAGTGCGCCGCCAGCTACGCTTCATGACGTGGTGAAAAAACCGATAAAGAGAAATCATAAAAGTGACCCATCACCGTTCGAAAAAACTATTCGAGCGGAATCGAACGGAGAAGCGAATAATCAAACGGAAGAACCGTACTCTAACGCGTCTCAACCCCCACCAAGGACACCTTCCAGAGCGGAATCTTGTCAGAGCGCGTTACGATGGCCCTCCCCTAAGCCGAGACCTCATTTGACATCTGTCACCATGGAGAAGTGGTGTTAGACGGGAAAATAAAATAAATACGAACGACCTTTTAACGTCATCTTCCATCTTACTCCAAGATGGATCACGGCAATTTTTATACGACGTGTAAATAATATTTTTAAACTTTTTTATTAACGCGAATTTTACCAAAAGACTGAACTTACATTTCGAATTTATTGCATTGAATTTTTCTTTTAAATTTCACGTTTTTCAACGATCCAACTACACATCGAACGCGTAATTCAAAGTAAAGTATTCCGTTATACATATATTATTATCTCGAATTACGATCGATTAATACCGAACAAATTGTATTTAATCGTACAAAACTTATATTCGTTCTAGAATCCTTTTTTCTTCTTACTTCTAAGCGATTGTAATAGCTCTTTTACGTATATACGTATATCGTAACAATAATATCAAATCTATAATATCTTTTTTCAATTGCTAGTCCAAATATGTATTTTATAATTATTAGTATTAATTCAAACGTTTCATGATGAAATGATCGTTTCTAGGAACAAAGGCATTTTAAAAGTAAAAAATTATATAATACAAGCATATAAATAAATTTTTTTCTCTCTAAATTATCAACTTTTACATCTTATTATTGTACATTTCATTTTTTTTCTTTCTTTACTGAATTGCTCTTTTACAAAGTCTGGCAAGAAGACTGTTCATTTGTAGCAAACTGTTAACTCCATCCACTATTCCCAGATGAGTTATTCCAATTTCCTGAAACGAAAATTTTAAATTTAAACTATCTCGTACGTGTGCATATTTATATAAAAGCAATTTTTATTGTATACAAAGTTGACGTAAATTTTTAAACTCACTTTCACGAAATCTAATTTTAACGTTTCATCGATGGATAGATTTTTTGCAACTCTGAATATATTATTAATTATATCTTCCGCGGAATAACCCATTTTCCATAAATGTTCCATTACCTGTATCGTAACACATTACAAAAAATCGTTTTATATCCATTTAACGGATAAGTAGATAAATATTTTGGTAAGATGATAAATTATCACACCCCGTATGCTTTGGAAATATTGCCCTCTTTACAAAATTCAAGCATTTCTTTAACGAGCAATGGATGCGGCTCGTCGCAGACTTTGAAAACATTTTCACTATTTACGTGATTAAAACCATTATGCGTCGATTGTAAATTATTTAGGGCTTGTCTCATATCACCTTGTGCGGTAAACACTATTGCTTCCAATCCATCGTCCGTATGCGAAACCTGTTTAAATAATTTTAATAAAATGTAAAATTAAAGGATCGATACATCTCGATAACATTTTTCCACGCGAATAGAGATAACAGAGATATAAATATTTAAGAAAACTTATGCCTACATCTTCCTTTTTACAAATATCGATGATCTTTGCTAAAATTTGTGCATCCGATAATTTTCCATATCTTAACATAGCACAGCGTGATTGTATTGGTTCGATAATTTTGTCGCTAGAATTACAAGCTAACGCAAATCTAGTCGTGTTGCTGTATATTTCCATCGTTCTTCTTAATGCTTGTTGAGCACCGCCAGTCATGCTATCAGCTTCGTCTAGAATTATTATCTTGTGTTTTCCTTTTGGCAGATTCACCTAAATTTGAATCGATAATACCAATTAGCCGACTTGAAAAAATGGACAAGAATGGAAGTAAAAGTAGAATAGAAAATATAAAAAAGATTTTTTTACCCTTTTTTGAGCAAACATTTTAATTTTATTCCTTACTACGTCTATTCCTCGATCGTTCGAGGCGTTTAACTCTAATACTGCCTCTTTAAATATTGGCCCTAGTAAAATGCGTGCTAAGCACAATATAGTCGTAGTTTTACCAACTCCTGGTGGACCGGCAATGATGATATTGGGACAATTGCCTTGTTGAGCAAAAACCGATAATCTGGATACCGTATCCTCGTTACCAACAATGTCGGAAAATATTTGTGGTCGATATTTTTCGATCCTTAAAAATAAAGATTTATCTTAATTCTTATTCTTTTCTTTTCTTTTCTTTTCTTTTGTCCTATATAAATACATATTAAATTAACGGACGAAAATAGAACGAGATATAACCTAAAAAAAAATATATTCGATTTAACGACGAGAAAACGTACATTCCAGTTTACAAAAAAACATACCATGGCAAATGATCCAACTTTTTATCTTTCTCTTTATCTTTCACGTTATAACCACTCGTTGATGGCAAAATTTCAATATCCATAGATTCATCGATATCATTCTCACCTCCCATCTTTGAACATTCAATTTAAAACGCGGGAAAAACTCACTACCACTTCCAGATGTCCAATACATTGTTGAAACATAGATTATGTAGTAATAAAGAAGAGAAACTGTCTTCGTCGTTCTTTTTTGCTCATGACTTAATATCAATGAGCAAATATAAAATGTATTACCGATTAATAATAATTTTTCTAAAAAAAATATATCATGTTAAAAATAAACCCTTGAAAAATTAATATTCAAAATATTTTATTATACAAATAAATCTAATAATTAAAAAGTATAATCTCATAATTGTAAAATAGATGGAATAGAAAAAAAAAAGAAAAAAGAGAATATTTATCTCACGGTAATGTGAAATAAATGATAATTAATGTTTATTAACATAAATAATGTAATATTTATTTTACCATTTCATTTAAATCATTAAAACATAGATAAAACTGATTAACTGATATCATAATTATACATTAAATTTATCATTATCGCCATTATTTATTGCCATATATATATTTGCAAAAAAATTATATTTAATATTAATTATTAAAATAAAAAATTGTATAAAAATTATATCAACATTATTGTATATTGATTATAAAATTTTACCAGATCAGATAAAATAATTTTATAATCGATACAAAAATACAAGATTTAATTATCATATATTTGATAATGTGAATATTTTTTTCTATTTAAATTCATAATATTATTTAACAAATAAATAAATAAATAAATAAATAAATAACGGTTAACGGTTAATGATTACATTATTTCTTAAGGGGTCGCCGCGGTATCGATTAAATTTTTCGCATCTAGTAAAATCTCGCGAGATCGTCTCTCTTTTATAAGCATTGCGTTGGTGGCTTACGGAATGAGATTTCAATATGGCAGCCGTCGTGATATCTGCACAAGTCGGTATCGCGGAAATGTTTTGAAGTCGTTGAGTAATCGCGACAACCGGTTGACGTACAACGCATAGGTTAGTAAGACGAAATGACGTTACGTTTTTGTATTAGCTTCTCTGATTGAATCGATCAGTTTGTGTCAGGAAACCGGGTTTTCGTGAAAATTATTTTCCTCATCACGGTTGAGCCGCTAAAGTATATAGTTGAAGCCGCAGTATTGTTCGAATGCAGACATAGGTTACCTTGATTTTTCATTCTTAAATCATACTCAAAAGCGTATCACGTTAAATAAGAATCCGACGCTCGTTTCGTTCAATCGACCAATGTATATGCATGTGACATCACGTATGTTTTGCGATTCTATGTATGCTTGATGTGTGTACGTTTTTCTCAGCTAGGCTATATACGTGTGCGTGTCGTGTCAGGTGTGTGGATGCTGTATCGATGCGTGTATATTCATAAAATGTTTAGAATCGTCGTTTATCTTTTATTTTCGAACGGAACATTGTTCGAGTGTCGCGCGTGTTCAAACGTCAAGAAAGAAGAAGACACGTCGTCGTGTATGTTTTTGACACATCTCGCCATGCCGAATGAACAGCATGGTTCTTCGGCCCGCTACATACCGAACAATACATTTGGGAACAACGTTTGGTAAGTTGATGTATTCCTTCTTTACGATTCTTTTATTTATCTGAGTGAATTAATTCGATCGTCACAATTTTCATGACAAATATTTTTTCCGTTATTTTATTCTTCAATATCATTTAAAAGTTCCACTTATATTTTGAATATCGATGCCGCGCAAATTTTCGATTATTTTACATTCGCAGATGAATGTAGTATCATTACGTTATAGATTAGCTAATTATGTAAAGTGCCTGTTGCTGTAAATACATATACTTATGCTTATCATTTTGGCTATTATATACTAATAATTATTTCCGGTTGTTCGTGATATTCGAGATACACATACGAGAAGTTGAAAGAACATGATTCATTAATTCCTGCTTAGTTTGCATTTTTCTTCTAAATGCATTTTGTTTCCTATTTTATTTGAAATTTTTTTCATTTTGTACATACTCGATATTCCATATAACCGTTAACTATTGATTTATTATACAAAATAGATAAGATTGTTTATTTAAATATATCGACCAGATTATTTATCGTGCGTTAATAAATTGTTACGAGTAAATAAAATCTGCTATGTACTACATTATATCGATATTATATAGACATCTAATTTGTTTTCAATTAATAATATATACATTCAATTTAATTAATACGTATTTAAACGAGTATCAATTATAACAATAATAACACCGTTTAACACGTTTAAATTTTTATCACGATTCATGAATTTCGCGAATAAAAAAATATCTAGCGAAATATTTAATATTTCATATGAATGGTTCTTCTCGATGGAAAAAACGTTTTTGAAGTTCCGAACAGAACTTTCAATAGTTATTTATAAATAAAAAAATTACATTTTTCGTAGTACACGAAAATACAATTACGATTGATTTTATATTTATCTAGGATATGGTCCAAAGTATACAATCCATGTCTTGAAAACACCTATTTTCTGCTTTTTGATCCTAATATATATATATTTATAATTCTTTAAATTTATATCGAATAATCGTAGAATTCTCGAAACCAGACAAATAGTATTCTGATTTACGAATACGTTCTCTTCGAATCCGTAAGAAACCGTAGAAATGTGACGGTAATACTTTGACGTCTGAAATCATTCAAAATACTAAATTCTCGTTTCAGTTGGCCCATCTGCAAACCAATCCGAATCCATCCGATTCACCGTATAAGATATTACATCGTTGCGTAGCTAAATGACGGCAGATGGGTAGAACATTTTTCAACTCGTGTGAATTATTATCGCTATAATTGTCGAAAAATGATACACCATATCTCTATTATGTTTCTAGATGCTTACAGTAGCAGATTGACGATATCGGTTCGTAGAACTAGCGACTGTGAGCATTGCCGAGTGCGCTTGGGAAAACATCAATTGTAATCGGATCATTTTAAATGTTCGAGTAATAACAAGATAACGTGATTGAATAAAGAAAATGATCAAAGTGAAAAAAAAAAAAACAAAAAATTGATAGATTGATTCCATTCGTTGAATAATTTTAAAAAATTACGAAATTATTACAACAAGTAATAATACATTTTGAACGAATTATTTTCTAAACAGCAATCTTGGCACAAAAAAAAAATCAAATTTTTCAAACAAATATAATTTTTTCGCGATATATTTATACGATCGCGCAAATAATATTAGAAATTGAATTTTAAATAAAAATAAAAATCCACATGACTCGAGATAAAACACTCGAGATGAGACGATTGACGCGTAGGTGTATCGTCGTGTACTTCTTTTCTGTCCAAATTTATTTATCCGTTGTTCGTCGTCTGAAAAGGGAACGGAATATACATGAATGAAATATGAATATTTATACGCGTTTATCCATTCTGATATAAAATATTATAAAACGATATTATAAAATTCTTCGAACGAACCGGGAAGATAATAATAATTGACGAAAAGAATGAAACAATGAACGATCAATTTTACGAACCGATGATTCGTGTATATTTTTAACAAAGTTTTATCGAGATTGAAAATTGTAATTATTCGATGTGTTAAAATTTCGGAAAGATGCATTAGAATAGCCACAGAAACGAAGAATTTCTTCGGTCTATAAATAACAATTTATTGCGATTGCACTGTCTTTAGCGTGTCTAGACCTGTATCTAAAAGAGGAAGCATGTGTTGTATGCTGTTCTAAGAAGGGAGAATATTCAATAAATTTGGATCTCTTTGTATGCTAATTTTGCGAATCGAATATTAAGCATTTATTATTACATCCGCAATAAATATTTCAAAATCACTTTATACCGTTTATTAATTTCATGTGTCTATATTATTCTATTCTATACTATACGTAAATATATACATATACGTATATACGTATACACGTATATATTTGTATATTTATATAAATGTCCTTTCCTATATTGAAAATATTTGACGTATTTATTCGAATTTAACGAACTGATTTAAAATAATATTTATAATTTTCGATCAAAAAAAAAAAGGAAAAAATATTAATAATAATAAATAAAAGCGTGACCTAGCCTGACCGAAGACAAGGAAATAATCGAAATAAGCGTTTAGCGAGAACTGTTGACAAGAAGGCTAGTAATTAACAGGAAAGCTTTTCAAGGATCGCTCCTCTAGATCTGACGCATTTTAAAAGCGCAAGGAATGAAAAGATGGTAACGAGCCAAGTGACGATATATCGTGTGATTACTAGTTACACAATCCCCTCGAAATCTATGGATCAAACATCTTTGCACTATTTCGCACTGCACCCTTCTCTTTACATCCTTATCTTCATTGTTCCATCGTTTTAAAATTCAACATTTTTCATTTCATCCATATCTTTTTTTAAATATATTATAATTCAAACATATGCAAGTTATCTTTTTTTTTCTTTCCTTCAAACTTTCCTAATTACCTAAACTTTCCTTCATTTTTCAATTTGATCTCAAAATTTATTAGTCCCGAAATTCAGAGATCAATATTTTTCCAAAATGCCTTCAACTTAAAAAAAAAAAAAAAATTGACGAATAATCATTTCATCGTTCAAAATCGATCTACGTATTTCAAGGATATTTCGAATAATTTATCGCGCGATTGAAAAATTGATACCGAACGATCAATCATTCTTTGTCATTCCATTTCCGTTAATTTTTGCAAAAAAAAAAAAAAAAAGATTGAAAGCACGTATCGTGAGAATAATAATATTAAACTTGATGACGGATTGAATGAATGAATCTTTGCATCCAGTCTTCTAAAAATGTAGCGTACAAAAAGAGAAATGTCAGAATACATTCTTCTGGGGAAGAAGAGAATCTATTCGTTCTCATTAATTAAAGAATCGTAAAGTGAATATGTATAACTAACTCTCCAATTAAGAACGGATAATTTTAGGTGGTGTGCGCATCTAAAGAAAGTGTGCTGCGGTTGCACGTGAATACCGATATCCTCGACCCATCTAGAATCCCTACCTTCTCTTATGATTTTGCTCAAAGGTATGGCCAAATTAGAAAATGTCGTAGAATTTTTCAATAGAATCCGTCGAATTGATTTTCGCTCTCGTTTGAGAAAAATCTTTTTCAAATATGGAAATATGTTATCGATTATGGCTACGATAAGTAGAAGAAAATCAAAGCGATCCGAGTAATATGTTTATAAGGGGGAAAGGAAAAGAGATGGAGGAAAAGATGGAAGATAGAAGAGAAAGAGAGGGAAGAAGTAAGTTCGATTTCAAGTCACAGACATATTATAATTGGTTATGGGGAGCTGTCGCATCCTTCTTACCGAACGTATTCTGCACGTGTTACGTTAAAATAGGTAGCTTGCAATAAATTATTTTTATAATTATTTATATCTACCACCTTGACCTTTTTCTTCAATGGGAAAACGATATGGTGGAGGAAGACTGCTTTATCTCTTGTATTACAAGGCTGTTTATTGGGTAAACATGCAATGTATATGCGATCTTGCACGTATATCATCGTAAAATTTTCAAACACGTTCGTATAATATGATAAAAACTCATTCGTTTAATTAGAAAAGTAAATATATATAGATTATATGTGTAGATACGTGTTTGTCACAGCACGCTCGTTCTTCCATTCAATTTTCTTTCGAATTATTCGAAATAGTTCGAGACGCAACACAGGGATAGAAAGGATCCGTGGCTTCAATTTTAATTGTCATTTATTATGAATTTATTTAACGGGTTTAAGAAAAAGAATCTTTAAGAAAACTAACGATACTAGAATCTCGAGTGGAATAGTTTCTCAATCGTTTTTTTATTTTCTGTGACACAAATCTGTGAAAAATTGTCGAGGAAATTAGATAATAATTTCGTGGATCGATCGACGATGAATCGTGATATAATAGGATTTTATACGTAAAGGATTTTATTCTTCTAAAAAAATATTACGTTTTTAATCGCATGACGTAAAAGTAATGCGACGATAGTAAAGAAACGCGATAATAAACACCGTAAATATTCCGGGGTGTGTCTAACCTCGTACACGAAACTCTTTCGTTAACAATTCACAAGAGAATAGAATTATCCCTTTCAAGAGAAAATGACATGAATTTCTTGAAAATTTCGAATAAATGATAGTTTAATTTGCAAAATGTAATCGCTAGAAACATAGATACCGATCTCTTTAAAAATAAATTTTCATCCAACGATCAATTTGATCCTTCGATACGATCGATATTTTTACATTATCGGAGAACTTTTTGGACTTTATTACTTTTATAATAACGAAAGTCTAGGAACGTTTAGGAACTTAGTTTAGGAAAGTTATTTTCGTATCAAGAACGCAATCGGCACCGGTAAAAGGTGAATTCAGGTTGCTTAGTCGCAGGTGGAAAATGTAGAAACGGCAAATGATTATGCTTCACCTTGTACTTCTTCCGTGTATCTATATTCAGCCTATCCGGCCACTGTGTTCACCACTATTGATCCATTACAGCTATGTACAATACTGAAACCAACTTTTACACGAGGGTAAAACTAAACTTGATCCTTTTTTTTTTTTTTTTCTCCTATTATTCTTCTCTTTGTTACGCTGTACTTGAAACTGTGGAAGAACATCGTCGAATATTCTCATTTCCGCAAAGACGTAAAGGTTAAGCCTTTTTTTTTCATCTATCAGAGAAAACGATTCCAACATATGTACAGAAATTTGATACTTATCACTTTTTTTTTGTTGCCAGTAAAGAAGATTAGATTTTCATTAAATTATTGTACATAAGTTTTTTTTCTTTATATATGTTTTCTAATATTTATTTTATGTTTTATTTTCTTTCCTGAACGTGTTCATCTACGATGATATATTTTTCATTTCTATCGTAATTGTATACTGCGAAACGTTACTTCCATCGAAAATTAATCATAGATAAGTTTTCTTCCGTATTAATCGATTATTTCGAATCGAGTCGTACAACAGGCGGAAAAATTATTTAAAAATATTAGTTTGTTTAAAAATAATTTGCGAATAGATTAATGATAATCAATATCGAATCAAGCGAAGATGATGAAAATGATGAAAGAAGTAATGCATCAATAGTGAAAAGTATACCGTTTCAAGCATAGGCAGATTTTAATTTGTCGGTTAAGATATATTTTCCGCATAGGTGGTCTGCTATTAGTCTACACACTGACCATATTTTTTTACAAGGTAATGTATTTAGCGTTAGGTTGGTCACAGTTACGCGACTGACTTCATGATTTCCGGCACACGCGATGACGCACAGAAACTGATTTGTAGTTCGGACAGTGTACGCCACCGATCTGGCTGTTCAGACGATGTATATGTAATTTTAAACAGTATTCTTTAACTACACTTTGTACTAAACACTAAATCTAGTTAATGCTATTTAAATAATGCTTACTTATCTTATTTCGTTCTTCAAATCGATTACGCCTACTTACAATTAGGTTAAATAAACTGATCTCTCTTCTAACTATTATCTATCAAATTGTCAATTATTTATACGAATAATTTACTAATTACTACTTTCTTATTTCTCGTTTTTACTTTAAACAGTTCTCTATTATTTGAAAAACGATACAAATTTTACGAATATTATTACTTTCGCGTAGAAAAATATTTTATTATAATTAATATTTATATTATATTATTTTCTTATATTTCGATATATTCTTCATCTTTCTTAACGTTAGAATTAATTCGAAATGAAATTAATGAAATTAACAAATATTTCTCTGAGTTTTATTTTTATTGTATATCTTGAAACAAACTGATCTTTTTTACGAGAAATATATAATCCTACTAATCTTGTATTGCGTATATATTTTTTTTAACACTTATTTAAATCCATGGATTATTTAGATTTACGATCATTCAGATATTTCTTAGATAAAAAGTATCTTAATTTTTCATTTTATATACATAAAAATATCGCAAAATGAGATGGATCTTGTTTTCTAATCTCGTTTATGGTTTAATCAATAATAATTCGTAGATTCGTACATTTTGTATTTTTAAAACCACGAAAATGCTTTTATTTCATATATTGATTATCGATACATGTATGTATAAATCATATGTGTAAATGCATAATGATTGTACATGTTAAAGACGATGATCGAACGTTCGAATCATTTTATCTTCTCAATGAATCCTTATCTTTTAAATGTAATTTCTTGAAAGCTCCTCTGAATGTGAGAAACTTAAGCTTTATTTTTTCGATCTTTATACGTACATTTTTCGCATATCTATGAAAACTTCAAAAAAAATTTTATTTTAAAAGGCCAAGATGCGATAAGTAATCGATTAAGATATTCTCCATTTTCGTATTATACAGCGCCATCATGACTCAAATAGCATTAGATGTTTATCAAATATCCAGGACAGTGGATAAAGTAGATAACTGTAATGCCGTTGCAAAGATGCGTTATATATTTATTTCCAATTGAAATTTTGATCGTTTCTAGATGGCGCCACTGATCCAAATTTAGTGTACAAGCATACACTCTCGTTACATCACTGCCTTTAATTAAGATTCTCCTTTTATTAAGATATATGTAAGTATTTACTATATTTCGTTCTTTCCAAAAAATATCTCGAGAAAATATACCCAAATATTTCATTCGTGACATTAATGAAAATTAATGTTTGTTAAATATTTTTATTTTTTATATGAAAATTTTATTTTCAAGTGGAAAAAAGAAAAGAAAGAAAAGTAATATCAATGAAATTGTAGAAAAAGAAAGATAAACTTGCAATAATTATGCGATATTCATTAAGTATTTTTTTTCATTCATTTCGGAATTAATTTATAAAAAGTATTTTTCGCAAAAATGATATTGATCGAGATAAAGTTTTTCGCATTCGTTTTTTTTTTTTTTTAGTTTGTTTTAACGTATTATAACGTATGAATGCAACGTAAATAAGTAGAAAATTGGCAAATACGACGCTGCAGATATAACCTTATTGATTCTGGAAAGCATTAGCTATCCAAGAAATGAAAATAAGAGCAAGAAGTTTCGAGACGTGTAAAATTTTGGCTGTACATATATCATTTTATTAATCGGAATTTTATTATCGGGAATAAAGGAAATACAATTATTCGTTTGATGCATAATGCGATTATTATAAATCAAATTGAAATAATCATTTTATCACTATTATTGAGATAAATTTCGTTCTATTTATATTTTGCTATTTTTCTTTTTAAAAAGATTTACTTAAAAATTTCAGAATTTCGTTCCGTTTATTGACAGTCATAGTTTTTAATTAATCGTAATATTTATTCGTGCTGCGTAATACACGCCACGCATAAACCATACAAATAAGTCATCACTTCGTCATAGGAATAGAATATATAGAATAAAGTGATTAGTATGATGAGCAACGTCTCTAAGATACTTATTCCTTAATAAACTTCCAAATATTTAAACAAACACACGTAAGTAAGTACATACATCGGCATATAATATATTTGAACAGGTTGATTGCTTAAAAATTGTTTAAAAAAAATATATATCATTACACAATATAAATTTAAAAATGTAAATTGAAATATATTTTATATATTTTATAAGATATAAAAAATATTATTACGTATATATATTTAATTTAATTAAAAATTAATCGTATTTTCATTTTTCTTTTTAAATATAATTTAATATTTAAGTATTTACCTTTTAAATAAATTATTAGTTCTCTTATATTCTCTTTATATTCCATAGGTGTTACGTATTATAACGATTTAATATTTATTCTCATCTAAAATCCAAAAAATATTTCAAAGAAATATTTAGATATTTCTTGCGTAGAATCTACAAATCATTCCGTTCAAATATGATAAAATCCAAATCCACAAAAGTTTTAAACAATACTAGAATTTAAAATAAGCAAAAGTATAATTCAAAATAGAAGTATTTTAAATGTTTATTAATATCACTTTTAGAATAAAATTTGAAATTGAAATAAAATTCTAAATATCATTCATTATCAATGTATTTTACTGCAAAAAGTTAATCCTTTTTAAATGCATTTTATTGTATCTATTTTTATTATAGATAAATTCTTTTAAATAAGAACCAAAATAAATTGAATAATTGAATTATATTCAATTGTCGGAATTCAGGAATTTAAAATTAATTTACGATACATTGTCAAATATAAGTTCTTTGAATATCTTATACGGAAACATAATTTATTAAAATATAAAACTTATAGAAATTTTTAGTTGAAATATGAATTGAAAAGATACGTGATGCTTAAAAATAAGAAATAAAAAAAAAACATCTAAATATCATAACTCGAAATCGAAAACATTTTGACGAATCATATCATAATAAAATTATAAAATTATCAAAAAGAAAAGAATTTTATTCCTTAGATGATACGTTCTGTAAATAAATTTCTGGAATCGTTTCTTCGATATATCAAGCAATGAAAATTAAAAGCATAGTTGTGACATATGAGAAAGAGAAAAAAGGTGATAACGTTTAAAATTTAGACGAATCACCTCTTTTTTTTTTTTTTCTAAATATATATAAATAAAAATGTGAAGAATTATTAATTAGAAATTGATAGATCGATAAAGAAAAATATACGGTACATTGAAGAGTTGATCCTTGATTGCTGGTTTTCATCGCGCTGCCCGCATTGCGTCGGACTGCCCTCACGCCGGCGCTTTGCACCCCTGTGCTTTTCGCCCTTCTCTTCACCCCTCTTCGCCCCTCCCTCTTTCCTCTGTCTTTCCCCATCTTTTTCCTCGACAACGCCCCTTCCACCACGATCTCTACGCAACCAAGAAGATGTTCGTTAAGCGTTTCGTCCCTGCACCTACTTTCATATCCCAATTCCCATATTACCATCTTCATTTCTTTCCTTCTTTTCATTTTTTATATTTAATGTCGCTTATATACGTATATACTCTTTTAATACCATAGAAATTTTTGTCATCGATTACGACAGTTACGAATTTCCTCGTAATATTAAACGCATTTAATTAAAAATATAAGAAGGGGAGATCATCATTAGACGTGATTTTATCTTTTTCGAAATTTTTTCGAAAATGATTACGATCATTTTTTTCACTCGTCCGATGATTATATTACATTATTAATTTCAATTTCAAAGTGTATTTGCGTTTGATCCGACTTTATTTATATTTTTCCAAATTTGAGTAAAAAATAACGGAACGTTATTTTACGATAGATATACTTGATTAATCTTTTCACAACAATAAGTGTTTACTTCTATTTTACTTCACGGTCGAACACTCGAGATTCTTCGGTAAGCGGTTGAATGGAAAATTTGCAAAGTAAGCCAATTCGAAGTACCCTTCAAGATATCATTCCCAATCGATGAAAATAGTTTGTCACGAAATTTAATTATTATATAAACACTAATAATTAAATTTACAATTTTACACATATTATCGGTTGATAAAATGGCATTTTTCTCCTAACGTTAAATATAATTGAAAAGAAAAGGCGATTAAAAGATTGTTTTTCTTATTTTATTTATCACATGTGTATATCATACATGTGTCGGTCAATGTTATGAGAAAAAAGATAATTATTGCCACTAGATATAGATATTTTCTATCTTCTATCTTCCGCGAATTCTATTTCTTAACAACAAATAACAAATTCTATATCAATTATCGGTAAAAAAACGATTATTCGATATAGCGTTTCAAACGATTAAATTTACGCGCACAATCGCTATTTCATTAAGTGCGCGTGCGCCGGTAACAGGCTGCCCGCGTGGTATAAATAGCGGTGCACTAGCGCAACCGGGAGCATTCGTATCCCGCTCTTAGGTTCGTATCAGGGGTTCGACATTAGCCGGAAATCGCTAACAGTTACGCTATATTCGTACACAAAATTCGTTTCAAGTTTTCTCATTGATTCCTTATTCTAATCACATGCAATCAAGACTTGAAATTCACTCTTGACATTTTCACTCTATTTCTCTATTTAACGACGAAACGGAATTCCGTTAAACGCAATGTATCTAAATAAAATTCGTCGTACAATATATCTATAATCTTACCGTTGTACCACTCGTTTCTAACAACATTCGTTCATATCATTGTCATTACGTAATTTTTTATTAACGAGTTTTTTTTCGATTACTCGTAGTGAGTAATAAAAAATAAAACAGAAAAGATTCACTACCCCGCCTGTTCAGGCAACGATTCGTAATACGAGCATCTAAACGCTAGCGAAAAATATTCTCTCATATCGCGAAATCGTTGATAAATTTTCGTAGAACTAGTTTCGAAGTTTAAACGAAAAAAGTTTGAACGAGTTACGTGAAGATCGCTCGGAGAGAAAGAACTGTTTTTGAATTGGTCGTTTCAACGAGAGTACGTTTCAACAATAGGCAACTAACTGGCAAGTACCGACATCGGGATACCCGCGCGTATCGATTTTCTCGGGAAGATCGAGTAATCGAAAGGAAAAATTCGTAGAGTCGTTAATAGGTCAGTAGCGTGACCTTTAGACGTTTCACGTTCGATTTTATATTTCACATCGAATGTTTTCATCTTGTTTTTTCGCCGATCGATGCAATTTTTAATAACTCTATTGAATTTGTCGCGAAAATTACTGGAATCTATCGATGGACTTATCGATAAGAGTTTTTACCAGGATTATGCTTTAGCCGAGAATAGCACAATAGTGGAAGCCGGTTAGCGGCGGATATGTTTGTAAGAAGCGAACGTGATCCTCTTAGCGGCGAGTATAGGATTATGACAAGTCTTGGCGATATCGAGAATCGGAGGCAATTTTTCGAATCTACGTGTTACTCTTAAATTCTAATCGATCCGCACTCGAACAATTAAACGCGATACACGTTTAATACGAAATGGCGGGTAAGCTGCACCTTACACTATTGCAAAGAATTAAGAGGAACAGAACGAGTGAATAGCGTTACTGTGCTGCAAATTTTTTTTAAATCCGACGAAATGCTTCGTTTCACTTTCGTCAAATAAAAAATATATCGTGGTATACTCGTTCAACATCGAAACTATTTATATATATATATGTATATATACACGGAGGCTTTTCAAATTTTTTTCATGCCACGCTATGCAGTCGCACGGTATGTTTCCAACGTGAACGATGAAGTTAGTTCAACAAAAATCGACCGAAAATATTGAACGAGAAAATGGATTGGAACGAAAAAAGGATATCATTATTAAAATCGTTCCATCTTCACGATATATCTTTCATTTGACGAATAATAATAATACGTAACGAACGTTTTTCATCGATGATAATTCGCCATGATTTTTTTTTTCAATTTCAGGCATATGGTGGTACGACATTTGCAGTATGAACGTAAAATATCGAACAAGGTAAGTGGTATTCAAGATATTCTTAAATTAGAAAAATTTACAGTTCCATCGTGCGTAACAGTTGAACGTAAAATCGATTTTAAAGAGATGATAATTTTTAAGAAAGAGAAAGTAATCGAGAAAAGGAAAATATCCCTCGCATTTTTTTTTTCGAAGCGATTTTCGAAACTCGAGATCTCGTAGGATCGTGGATTTAAAATAACGAGCAAGTGCATGCGAAGCGTTAGAAAGGAAGCTCGCGTCTCTCGCGTTCATGGTAGACGTTTGGGGGCCGGGTGCGAGGTCAAGCAGCGCAATTTTTCGATTAATCGCTCTCACCGATCTAATTTATAGGTCCTTAGTAGTTACCTTGGTAGCAAGTACGTCATAACTTGGCTACGTGTAGACACGTCGTTGAGACGTAAAAGGATATTGATTTCTTAAGTCTTCGTAACCGAACCGCACCGAAATCCAAACGTTACGATAAATTAAATTCTCCCCATGCAACCGCCATTTCGAATAACGTTTAACGCGCGTATAAATTATAGATAGAATCGAAAGAGGATCGAGGAACGAATCTGTAGAAAATCGGTTTATTCGAAAAATAAATTTCTAAAGCTCGGCGCTTTAGAAAAGTTTCGATGATGATAGCTACGCTCGACGACCAGCATTCATCGCGAACGCACCCATTATACCCTCTTTTCCTAGATTCGGCGCCATTAGAAGGCATGCAGGATAAGGACGATACGCAGGATAGTTAGCGCACGATTATCATTCAGTCTCGTGGTCGTCTCGGTTGGCCTCGATTCGGGCGGAACGAGAGATTCTCGAAAAAAATTAGCGACGATCGAAGGGAAATTGGAATGGTTTCGCTCTTCCCGCGTAATATACACGCGTAAATACGCGAGAAGTGACGTAAAAGTTGGGTAGGAATACCGCGAGATTGTATGGAAGAGGGAGGAGGGAGGAGGAGTCATCAAGTTTGCCATCTCGTTTCGCCCCGTTTTTTGCCATTGTATTCGCGTCACTTTCCTCGACTTTTCAGAAGGAAACGCTCATTGTTGTCCCTGCTTTTTCTCCTAACCTTTGTGGAGGGCGGCCGGTCCGCGCAGCCATCTCCCTATACCTATAATAATACGCGCAATCTTTCCGTTCCGTCTTCTCCTTTTATATCCTGTCACCTTTGCCCACGTCCCCTCCCTCTATCCTTCCTTTTCAGCCTCGCTACACGTTCATCCTGTAAACCATCGGGAGAGCAGAGAAGTAGAGATAGAGGAGCGAGCGAGGTCTCCAGGTGGGCGGCGGAGATCGATAGAACCGCGACCCAGCTTTACCCGACCAACCTGGGGAACTCGCTGCTATTGCTGCTACTATTACTACTACTACTACTACTATTACTACTACTACTGCTACTACTACTGCTACTACGACAAGTACTGGTACTGTTGCTACTATCACTGTACCAGTGCTAATTACCAGTTTTTCCTTCTCTCCGTCCACACTCGTAACAAGCCTGCATTACAAAAAGTACTCGCGCGTTTCTTACGCTACATACCTAACCATTCTTCCGTTTTCCTCTACATTAGGCCCTATTGTTCCCCACTTAACCAATTGTCATCTTCTTTTATCACCGATAAAACCAGTTTCTTTCCATCTTTGTTCACCGCTTACGCGGCGTTCATTTCTTTATCGTTCGATTTTCCTTCTTCGATTTTATCTTTCGTGGAAGAAAAAGGAAAAGAATTTTCTGGACAAAGAATCGCAAATTCAAAGATTTATCTTAAAATTGTATTTTAAAGTAATATAAAGAGAAAGAAGAAGTTGGAGGAACAAAGAGCAAAGAAACGTGTACTTGTATTCTATTTTTGAGACTTTGTTGAAATATTTACACCGCGCGCAATTGTTATGCCGTTTCGTTTCAAAACATCGAAAGAGACGTTGATATTTATATTATTATAATAAAAATATTTCCATCGTTTTCCTTAATTATTCTTTCTCTCGTGAATCGATTAAAAAACACCGATTCAAAGCGATATTCGATCGATAAATTTTCTTTAAAAACTTTCGCGTCCATGTATTCGCGCTTAGCGTTTGTTTCGTTTCTGTCCGTTCAAATTCGATCAAGAATCCACAGCTTTGCGAATAACCACTCATCGATTCGATTCCCCGAATTTTTCGTTTTTCTAAGCGACTTATTAACTACGCGTAACTAAATTACGTGGAAAATACGAAAATTTTTTCATCTTCTCGCTCGTCTCGTGTTCGACTCGTACACGCACGCGTATAATAATAAAATTGAACCAACATTTTGAAAGAAATTTTCGAAATCGCGCGCGATAATTTACGGTCGTTGCGAATTTACATTGGCAATACGCGAAAGCGTGTATCAACGAGTTTTACGTAGAAACTGTAGTAACGTGGTTGGTTGTAAAAATCGATAATCCTGGGTTTCGAGCCGTGTCGCGTGAGCTACACTCGTTGCACTATTACTATCATCAATCTCTCTCTTTTTTCTCAATCCTTCTTTCTCTCGCTCAACTTTTTTCTTTTTCCACCGTCTAAACTGCACCACGTTAAACCTTTCTTTTTTAGAACGTCGAATCGTGGTCCGACAAACGATACGATTTATAAAACCAATTATCAAAAAAGAAAGCAAGACGTTCGTCTCCTCCGAAGTAATAAGAAGAAATTAATTTAGCAGAGCGTCGCTACGAACTTTATTTAATCGACCAATATCCATTACTCTCTATTCGTTGCTTCGCTTTATTCCTCCGCTACTTTCCCTCCCGCCAATCTCATTTTTCACCGCGACACAAATTTGTTTTATTCTCGAACCTTGGCGCGATTTATCGCGTCCTTCATTTTCACCAATTATCGGATCGAAATTAATTCGGATGAAAAACTAGGCGAGGAGCAACCACGTCGTGAGCAACGAGAGGTCTCGGTCCAAGTTCATTATCCGAAACGTTACGATTTACGCGATCGTACTCGATAACACTATCCACTCGGGAGCGGAGAGAGAAAGAGAGAGAGAAAGGTCAGGATGAAAATTAAACGAAAAATAATTTAGAAACCGATATTTTGCCTATTCGAATTCCCGATAGACGTTTTTCATCGTTTCGTTAAATTGCTTAAAATATCGAAAATCGAGTCGAGAATACCATTTCGTACGAGGAAGACGCATATTTCTATGAAGAAGTTAAAAAGTTCGACTTTAACGAGTATTTTTCGACGCTTCGCGGCCACGTTTCTCTTCGTAGAAAAAAGTAAATGACATCATTTACGGGTCGTTCACAACTGACTCGAAAGAATTTCTCTCTCTTCCCTTTCGAGACAATCGCATCGATGCTCTTATTTTCGTTATTTTCGAATCGAGAATAAAGTAGATCGATATATCGCGCAAATCTTTCTTCTTTCTCGATTACGGGAAACACGCGACTACGGAACGTAGTTTCATTTAATCGCGTGTAATTTTTATCGTTATCGAAGATATTTAGATCGAATCGAAACCTAATTTACGCTAATTTAAATCGTATATCGCGCCGCTGCTCGAGACGACGCGAACCAAACGCGAACAAAGCGCGAGAAAAACGTATTTCGACGAGATGCATAAATTTATTAACGGAGTTCGCGTGTCTCGACCGGTAAATAAAAATTGCGCATTGCGTCTTTCGCAAGAAAAATGAAATCTCACCGATCGATCGATCGATCGATCGATCCCAAAAATTCGACGAACGAGTTCTTTTTCCCGATCATTGCCAAGCTTTGGCAAACCGTACGGCGAATACCTCTCGATTCGCCGATTATAAATCGGGAATCTAAGATTTATCGCGTTTTTTTACCTTTTTTTTTATTCCCACGAATCGTACGCGTACCGTGCAAAATATAAAACTATCGATTTTATCTCGTTCGTTCCACTTTTACGGCCTTGTTTGAAAACAAATAATTTTAGACAATTTGCAACGTGCGATTACTCTCTCGAACTCTAGTTCTCGTATAAAACGGATACACGCTCGGTACCCGTATTTTACAACGTTGAATGATATCTTATCGTCGAAGCGGCGACGACGAAATCGAAACCTTAAAAAACGAATTTATCTCTGATCGTTAATCCACGAGTGACGAATCTCGAAAGAAGGGCAAAGAGAGGAGGCTTCGATCGATATCGATCGGTCGGATCCGAGGTTTTCTTAAAAGGAAAAATAGAGAAAAGGAGGATGGTGGAGGATCCTCGTACGCGTAAACGACTAAACGGCGAACGTTGCGGCGTAGCACGCGAACGGATTTCACCGGTAGTGCCCTTTGAAATGGCGAGGGTCGGAACGGACATTATCCAACTCGCCGATCTTAATTTCTTCTTACGACCATCGCGTCAAGGCTTCCACCAACGGTATATACTTATTTTCCAATTTTGCACGACACGCGATCACAAACTCGCCTTTTTACCTCTGTATAAACACGCGAAAATAACCGTACATCGAGGATAATACCGTGCTTTTTATTTTTATCCATCTCGACGAAAAAGTCTCCAACGACGAATTAAATAATTTCCATCCGATCCATCGATGCTACTTTGCCGGTAAAAAGGGTTTTGAATCACGGGGATGTTATTGCGCGCGCGATAAAAACGTGCAAACGCAAAATCAAAAAGTCGATAACTTTGCACCCCGTCTTATCTAACCGTGCTTATCTTTCATCGAATTTTTCCGATGAAAAATCTGCTCGCGGACGAATAACGAAATTCGGATAATTACGAAATTCTCGAACGGATCGCTTTTAAAACCGCGATCACGCACGATCTTCTTCTCTTCTTTTTTTCAAAGAGAATACAAACGAGAGCGAAACAACGCCGACCCTGTCCCTCCTGTCGATTTCAGTATCCATGACCCGATTACTTCACGCGCATCGATGTTACCCACCTCTAGCTTTTCGACGAATCGTCCACCGTTTTATCGCACTCCCTTCCTCCTTCCCATTTTCGCTCCCAGATAGATAATATTACGCATTTTTCTCCACTACTATCTTTCGTCCATCTACCTCACGGATACCCGTCGAAATCTTTGCCAAACCAGACGCAGGGATATCGCGATACTTGAGTTTATTTTAACGATGTGACAGAATTCTCGGATCAAACGGACGTCGATCGCTCGAATAATAATAATTACGAATTGTTATTACTATTGTTTTTCTTTTTCTTCAAGAAAAAGTATCTTACTCGACGATGCTCGTTCGAATTGGTAAACGTAACGATTTCCATCGATGAGTTCGCTTATTATTTTCCCGCCAAGAGTCGATGGAATGGTGACAGCTCGTAATAACGCGTGCGATACGTGTGTAGGGAAAAGAGGGGAAAGGAAGAAAGAAGGAAGAAAAAAGTATATATATATATACTTACTTACTTACTTACTTACTTACTTACTTACTTACTTACTTACTTACGTATAACGACGTGTCGGTTTGGCGGTGGATGGATGCGGTGGAGGTTGGAATAGCGTGGATGGTGGGGGATGGGCGAAAGGTGGGGGAGAGAGCGGAGGCGGCTCGTTCACCACGCAGGATCAGCTACGAGGAGAAGCTCGCTTCGTCTCTTTTACCTCGCGCTAGATAGTAGCTCCGCCGCCGCCGCATTTCTACCTTCTACCACGACCGAACGCACGCGTTCGATAGAGTCGCGTTCGGGATTCCTTTATAAAAATCGTGTTTGTGCGTCTCTGTTTCCTGCCTACGTACTTTCTCTCTCTCTCTCTCTCTCTCTCTATCTACCTATCTATCTCTATCTCTTAACCCCTCTACCGTCTCTCTGCTCCATTCATTATTTTCTCACCCCTTTCTCTCTCCCTCCCCTCTTCCCTCCCTCTCCGATTAGTCTCTATTTTTTCTCTCTTCATTCCCCCTTTCTCTCTCTCTCTCCCTCGCCCTCTCTCTCTCATTCTCTTACCTATACGCATAATCGGGAACGCGTTCGTCGTTGCACAGACGACGAGAAGTTGTTGTACGGTAGAGGTGAATCGTAAAAAGAAAAAAGAAGGGAAAAGACGGGGAAAATGATGGAAACAGGGAAGCGGAAGCGAGTGTGCATCCTCGAGAATGATCGTGGTCGTGGTCGTGATCCGGGGAATCGAGTACGCACGCTCGTTGACGGGGACAGAGAGAGAAACGAGGCGCGTCAGGACGTTCGAGGGACGATCATCGTCGGAGAGTTATCGTGCTTGTCGTCGTCGTCGTCGTCGTCCGCGTTTCCTTTACGGCTAAACGGACGAACCTCGGCTAAACCCGAGAGAAAAGGGGCGAAAGAGGGGGAGGCGCGCACCATTTCGAACGTTAACACCTATTTGATCGTCGCGTTTCCTTCCAAGCCGAGATCTTTCCTTCCGCGAGACGATTCCCGTGATCGTTCTCGAGAAAGGGAGGGGGAAGGGGGGGAGAGACAAAGGGAAGAAAAGATGGAAAAGGGAAGATAGGGGGAGGGAGGGGGAGAGAGAAAGAAAACGAGAGAGAGAGAGAGAGCGTGATACAAGGGTATACGAAATATATATCCGCGGCGAAAAATTTCGAAACGATCGAATTACTCTTACTTTCTCCTCCTTCCTTTTCTTCTCTCCCGTGGTACGCGAATCGGAGGCGCTTCACCTACTCGGAGAATCGAGAATCGTCGGACCACGCGTCTTCTCTCCCCGTTTATCCCTATTCATCATCGACGCGGTCGTGGACATCGTATCGTCGGTATCATCGAAATAACGTGACGACAATCGCGTGTTTGGTTGATCGTTCGCAGGATGCGTGGGTGTTTCGCGTTACCTCGATAAATTATGCGTGTACATAGAGGATAGCGAGAGGGGGATAGGCGAGAAGAGTGGAGATCGTGTGTCGTGGTGGAGACTACAATTCGGCCGTGTGTGCGTGTGTCGTGAAAAGAAGAAGAAAGGTGGGTGTTTGTTTCTGAAAAGTAGAAAAGAAAAGAAAAGAAAAGAAAAGAAAATCTATCTCATCCTTATCCTTCCTCCCGTTCCTCTCGATATTCCGCTCCTCTTTCTCTCATTTTATCGTCGCGTTGTCGCGTCTCCACTCGAGGTCCACGAACCGATTCAACTCTGGGAAGGAGCCTGGAATTGCTAAAAAACTGCAAGCAAGCGTCCTAAAACGTTCCACGTAGATCGTAGCCGGTAAGATGATTCTTTCACGCGTGAAATTCCTCTACCGAAATAGATCGTCCAGAGTTTGTGTCTCTTATCTATGCTTAACCGAATCCTTTTGTTTCACAATTTATATGTGTATATATATATAGATCAGATTCGTGAAAAATATCATCATTTCCACGATTACCGCCTATTCTTTCGGACGATGGTCGATAAAATTTTCGTTCGATCGGTTGATACGATTGACGAGAATTCCAAGAGATGGTTTCATCTTATATAAACCAGAAATAAATTTCTATTCTATGAATTTTTTTATCCTCGTTCGTACGTATTCCGAGCGATAGTCGGTTCTTTCCACGAATCATTACCAACCATCTCTTTCTATACATTTTCGTTTATTCTCCGTGTCTCGTCTTCTCCTTCTTCTTCTTCTTCTCGATAAAATAATTATTATTCGCGTAGTTCGATCTCGGCAAAAGATAATTTTTATCCTTGACATTCCACTCGTTTATTCCTTCCAAGCTATGAACTTTCGATACAGATCGCTATTTCGTCGCAATTCGATCTTGAATAATTCATCGCGGCGGTGAAGGCAGAAACCGAATATCTCTGAAATTACTATCGTTGGAGGATACTCGAAAAAATAACGTGACGTATATTCGAACGAATGAATTTTACATCTTTTCACTTTTTTTTTTTTTTTTCGAAAATTTATCATACAAATCGATATCTTAGCTGAAACAAATACGAGGAGGAATAGAAAATACACCTAGAAATAAATTCTTCTTTTACACACACGCGCGCGCACTCTCTTTTTCTCTTTCTTTCTCTCTCTCTTTCTGTTCGACCGCCGATTATCGAAATATTCGTCTTTTTTTTTCTCTCGGAAGAATAACTCTTCCGACAAATCGGTAATGGAAGGTTTTTCAATCTCGAGTTATCGGTTAGAGGTGAGAATACCAATTCGTGAACTGAGGATCGCTCGACTCGATAAAAAGCAAATAAATCTTCTTTCTCGCCAATCTTTCCGATGATTAACGAGAAAAGGTACCGCGTATCCGAAGTTTCGTAGCGTTTCGTGAAAATATTTTTTTTTATAAGATTTTCCGCGCAATGTAATTTAATCGTGGCATGAATACGTAGATAGAGAGAGAGAAAACGACCGATTACGCAACACGTATCTTCCAGATACTAGAAACGAGTAGTTTTACTCCTTGTTCGTCCGATGTTACGTGTGTAAATGCCATCTTTTCCCGTAGCTCGCGTTCCAAATCACCTTTAACGTTTCGATCGACACCGTCATCCGTCAACCTTGAACAACACCTGAGCGCTCTTCCATTTCGAATCCAAGTGTTTACCTCGGTCGAATACAAAGGCGAATACGGGGGGAATAATAGAAAAAAAATGGTGGGCAGCACGTGGCAGCGAACGATAGCGTACAAATAATTCGATCCTTCGATATTTACGTTTATCGTCGATAACAAGCGTGGAAATGTATATTTTTGCTGTGGCGAAAAATCTTTTTATATTATCCGAATGCGATGTACGAGTTCTAAAGTTAGACCATGTTTTCGAAGGCGAACCTTGTAAGTTGCTTTCTCAAAAATAGGTCGAATATAAGGGAGGATAATAGAGTACGGCCGCGGCTACTCGTCGTGAAAAGAGCGCAGCGGATCGTGCACGGATCGACCACGATTCCTCCTCTTCCAACCGTTTTTCTGCGAAAATTTACCACGTTTTCTTATCGTCGAATTATTCGATCGAAAAACGATTTACTTTGAAATCATTGCTTCCTCCAACGATCGAAAAATCAAAATTACACCGTATGCATTCGTTCTCGTATTGCGTATTAGCAACGTTATTTCTCTGCACGAGAGACGTCCAATATCGAAATTCTTGCACGAGTCTATTTTTTTTTCATATTTTTTTTATTCCATCGACTTTATAACATCGACGAAAAGAGATATATCTTTATATTTTTAAAGATCGTATATCGCCGTCGTATACTTTTGTTTGATTGTTCTTCGTCACGAAGAAGATGCGATCGGCACGTACATACTTGGACGAACAATGTTTAATTTATATATATATATATATATAGATATGTATATTGTAATTATATCATAGAATACGAGGGTTTCATCATCGACTCGGCCATGTTTATTCGAAGAACGGACGATAGAACGATACGTAGCGTACATATTTAATAAACGAGCCTTGACACCGCGTCATATACGTGCATAGGGTAACGGTCTATAGAAAGTAGAAAGCCGTTACGCAAAGTATCAACAGGTGTATTATTACCCGATTGATCTTTAAACCCTATTTTTTAATTGTCGAATACTTACTCCATTATTAATAAGTCGTTTATCTCGACCGAATCCGCTCAACGCGTTACACACCAACTCTTTGCGATTTCACCTTTCGATTGTTTGCTCCTCGAGAAAAGAAAAAAAAAACGGATTCACCATTTATAAATCGATTATCAGTCAGTGAGAGAAAAGTTTTCGCTTTTAATCCGGATCATTATATCGTACTCCCGTTCGATAGAATCCAAATATATACACACTTTTATTCCGAAATAACCGCGAACCACTCACAATTGCGACGCGTTTCAACGGTTGTAAGCCGTTTCGTTCCGATGGATGATAATTCGGTTTGCAACTTGTTCTCGAAAATGGTTTTTATTGTTCGGAAAAGAAACGTTTAATTTTGATCGATGTACGAAAATCGCTCGTCGGAGTTGTGGTTCGAAAGCGATTCGCGCCACGCAGAATCGTAACCTAAATGTTTAATACACGTTGCTTTTTCCGATGAAACTTTTGAAAAAGTGTAAACCTCGTCGTCTACCGTTGGACGTTGAAATTTATTGGAAATCGAAACGGCGGAATATTTCGAGCGTAATTTCCCTTTTCGATCGTCCGAAAAAAAAAATTCCATCCAAACATTTTCGAAACGGATAACTTTGATTTTCTCGCGCGATAAATAAAGTTGGACACGTCCTATTTTTCCATCTCGTGTATCGATCTCGTCGCAACGTATCGATGGCAAACTAACGAGTTTATTTTTAACGCAGTCGAAGAACAAGTTGGCGAGTGACCGTACCGATAAATTACGCCTCTGATTCCGATCGCTCTTAATTGCTCGAAACGAATCGGTTTTGCGGTCGCTCCATCGATCGCTCGATTTCGTCCTCCTCGCTTTTCCGATCGAATCGCGCCATCTTCTTTCTTCTCTCCCTCTTTCTCTCTCTCTCCCTCCTTTTCACAGGTCGTTTAGCATCTAGAAAATGGCAAATTTTTTCCATCCCGAAGAACGAGCAACGACAAAGCGAGTACGCAGACGCTGCTTCTCTTTTCAAATCTGTCTCTCATCCGTTCCTCCCTTATTGTATCGGCAAACTTTTCGAATCGCGGACGACAAAGTTCGTTCGATCGATCCGAAGAATTTTCTGAAGAATTTATATACGAACGGGAAAATATGTCTTTGAAAGTGGAAAATTTTTCACTTTTTTCTCCACTGGTCTGATTTTTCTCTGTTTTTTTCTCTGTTTCGATATTTACGCGAAGATGAAAATTTGGAGCAACATTAGTTGAAACGATACCACCCCGTCAGTTGTGTCGGAATAATCATCGTGCGAGTTTTGATCGAACAATCTACACTTTTTTATTGAACCGTGTTAATAAATTTTTAATCGTATCACGTGGCAAGAGTGACACAACCTCGAGTCACTGCGTGGTGTGTCGAAAGGGTGGAGAGTCGAGAAAGTTGTCCGTTATCGAGAGTCGGGGAACGCGGAAGGTGAAGCGGAGGTAGAATTTACGAAAAGAGCGTTTTCGAATAAACTCGGCTCACTTTTTCCAATTATTCTTCGTTCGCGTATTTCCCCATTTTCTATTCTCTCTATTTTTAGAACGCGGCGAGAACGATATCTTTGTACGAGGTTCGAGGTTTCGAGAGAGAGGGGGGCGAAGGAAGTTGGCGAAATGAGAATTCTTGGAATTTATTCGGATTAACACGGTCGGTGAGTTCTCGCGATTGAAAACGCGACTGAGAGGCGTCGCGTCGGAAGCGAAGCGAGAAACGATAGAAAAACAAAAGGATCTGTTCAGGGTTCGACGAGAAACCGATTCGTTCATTTTCTTGTGACGCTCGAGGAAAACTGTGTCACTTTCTCTGCATGCTTCCACGCGACCACGTCGATATACGTAGGAACAATACGCTTGGTGTTATAAGCCCAATAATGCAGCGTTAAATGTGAATGTAATTGTCGATACGCGACGTTCCGAACGGTGACACGCTCATTGTTGACAACGCCGTGATCCTTTCCCACCGCTGATCGATACGATGATACGTATTAAACTAAACTCGAACAATGCTTCTTTGTCGTCTTTTCCAACGACAAACTCCATTTATACGCGATTCACGCGCTTTTCTGTGCGATGGACCCGGTGGATCGAAATCCACTCCACCGTCCTTTTGCATTTTCTCTCCCTTCTTTTTTTCCTCTCTCTTTTCTTCGAAAACAAGCTGTTCAAACGGAGGAAGTTGTTCCCGATGACGAGAATCGAGCGTAAAATCCGTCTCAAATTCTCTTAAATTTTCGAAAATTTTCTCGAGTCGTGTCTACTCGTATTTTACACGTTATTTTACACGACGAAAAATTGATGAACGCGATACACGCTTGGTATATAGCTTGGTTAATCTCTCGGGGGTTTAATCCGGTAAATAGCCGAGGAAACAGGCACGATTCCGTTGACACGGATCGCTACGTCTGTCCGTTTGTCTGTCCGTCGTCTTTAGGACCGAGTCCCTCCCCCTCTCTCGATGTGCGCTCTCCCGTGTTAATTACGTCCTACATTTACTTTGCGTTTCGACGAGGTCTCGTCGCTCGGTCACTCTATGATATACCCCACGCGTTACCATTGAATCTTGCTTACCGGATATATCTCTTACGTACGCCCGTATATACCGTAATACCATAGATCCAGATACAGTTATCCAGATCGATCCAGTTCTCGTACAAATAACGGACAACGGGGATATCTTTGATACTTTCAATCGCACGTATCTTTACCAAGGATTCTTATTCGTCGAGATCGAAAGGAAAGAAGGAAACGCGTGTCCCAACCGTTCGATTTTAATATCGTTTTTCGGAATAATGGGGCTGATCGTTAAACGAGTCACGAACTCCGTCTCCCCCGACTTCCTCCTTCCTTCGAACGTGGAAAACGAACGCCGCGCCTCCTTTCTCCAAACTTTTTATTCGAATCGTGTATCGGTCACTCGTTATTTTACGTCTCTCTCTCTCTCTCTCTTTCTCCGTTCGCGACTTTCTTTTCCTTCCTTCGACGATTAGAGTTCGTTCGTTTCCTTCACTCGTTTTTCTCACTCGACGTGAAAAATTTTTGAAAACGAAAACGAAGTTTAATACGCGTTATAGGAAAAAAAGAAAAGAAAAGAAAAGAAATGAAAAATGGGACAATTAGAAAAATGAGTCTGTCGAGTGGGACGGATAAGAGTCCGACCCCTCGAGCACAAAGAGTTAACACGTTCGCCGCTACCAGAAAATGTCATGTACATTCTCATCCACTTAGCGTAAATAACGTATAATATAACCTACGTATCGCGCGTATATCTTCTTATCGCGATCGTTCTCTCTTTTATCGCCCCCTCGCTTTTTTTCCTATTCCACTCCATTTTTTCCCCTCTTTTCCAGCTCTCTTTTCCGACTCCCCTCCATTATATCTCGCGTTATTATTATTATTCAATTATCGACACCGATAATTATACGGGTGAACAACGGGTTATTCTTTCTGTTGTAGATCGCAAAATGGGTTGTTTCGGCAGCAAAGATAAGTTGAGCAAAGAAGATATGGATTTTCTTAAATCGCACACGAGATACGACGAGGCAACTATAAAGGAATGGTACAAAGGATTTAAAGTAAGTTATCGTTCGAAAATTTATTTCTTTCGTTTTTTATCATTATTTCTCCAACTAAGAAAAGTAGTCAGGATAATATAATCTCGCGTTAGAGAATGATTTAAAATGTACGATTAATTATTTTTCGATTTCTCGTCTCGAAGTTAAAAAGAAAATTTGATAAATAATGAATCCTTGATGAAAAGAGAAGATTTTTTTTAGAAATATCGCGTTCTTTGTGTTACAGCAAGATTGTCCGAACGGTAGACTAACGCCGGCAAAATTTGTCGACATGTATAAAATGTTCTTCCCATCCGGCAACGCGGAAGAATTTTGCGATCACGTTTTCCGCACATTCGACATGGACAAAAATGGCTACATCGATTTCAAGGTAAGATTCTTTCGTATCGACTTTTACCATTGCCATTAATCGAATGAACGACATGTACGACACAATGTACATACGTACACATATACATATATTTATTTATATTTGTGTATCTTTTGTCAATACACGTAAACGCGCGTAAATAAAGAATAATTTTGAACGTTTGAATTAAAGCGTCCGCTTTAAATCGAGTTTCGAGAAACAAATTACACCTGTCATTCTTCTATCGAGAGAGGAAAAAAAAAAAAGAAAGAAAGAAGGAATAAATTTGAAAGCGTAAACTACGTTGCTTTTAATTACGATTTGAACGAGCGTTATCGAAATTATTCGACGTTAATGACGAATACGTAGGTCGATTCGGTAATTGTAAAAAAGAGAAGAAGAAGGAAAGGAGAAAAGGGAGGGGAAAATGTGGATACTTACGGTGAGTACAATATGTAGAAAGACGATGGAATGACGAGGAAAAAGGTAGGGCAATGATATAGAAATCTAGCCGATGGCAGAAATTGGCCAGAGGGGGGCTGGCACGTCGATGGGGTCAATACGAGAAGTGGAGACACTTCGGAGGTCATGAAGAGCAAAGAGCCGACTCGCCCTCGACTTCGTTCTTTAAAACCCTTGCCGTTTGTCTACCTCAGGCGTAGGGTGACCCAGTTCAACCTCTTGCCGTATCTACATCAACGCGAATACTCTAAATTCTTTAACTCGAAACACGCCGGGACGTTAATAATATCAAAATCGAGAATTGATAACGATTTTACGCTCCAATAAATCCAAAATCCTTTTTTTTTTTTTAATTGCAACGATACACTGAGAAGCAAGAGCGTTCAATTTTGTTCGTTACAGGAATTTTTGTTGGCTATCGATGTAACGTCCAGCGGGACGCCAGAAGAAAAGCTGAAATGGGCTTTCCGTATGTACGATGTCGATGGAAACGGTGTCATTGACATTCAAGAAATGACCAAGATCGTTCAGGTATTATATGCGTATTTCGTAATTAACACACACACACTCTTTCTCTCTCTCTCTGTCTCTCTGTCTCTCTCTCTCTTTTATCCCCTCATACAGATTTCATGCGAAAATATGCCTCCTTTCATCACGATTAAACGACGATTTATTATAAAAATTGGTTAAAAAGGAAAAGAAATCGATTTCATCCCTCCTCTTCTCCCTCGTCCCACTTCTTTTAACCAATAACGACTGTTCTTTCTTACAACGAAAGGGAGTGATAACGACCGAATCGAGCATTTTTCTCCCCTTTGAATATATAAATTCGAATATTCTTGCTATTGCGAATGCTATTTGACGCGTTTAAAATTGAAATTTTATACGACGTGACGAGTAGAATTACGAGCGGTGTTTTTTTAAATATAATAGAACGGAGATTAACATATATATATATACATATATCTGATAGTAAATTAACTTGATGTGTAATAAACTATAATTGGATGGAAAAAATAAACGACGAGGGATATACTAGTGGTACGATTCGAGCAAAATTTATCGTTTCTTCTACAATTCGATGAAAATCATGGTCGTTTTTCGATTCGCACGAAATTCGATTCGATTTTCTTTTAAAATGTCTCGAAAGAGCAGCTAGCTCCCTGAGCGATCGAATTAACAATTGATCAAAATCACAATTATCCGCACGCATCTAGACGTCTAGACGTCTAGATTCCCCAAGGATGTATGTCGATCGATCGTTACGTAAGATACGTTATTCCGAGCATAAAAGAATGGAAGAGTAATCGCTTACAAACGATAAATTGGATCGAAAGTGAAATCGTCGCGAAATATTAACAAATTTCGTTCGCAAAATGAAAATAAATTGGGGGAAATTAACGATGGAAACGCGTTGCCGGAACGTTCGAGACGTGTATTGATCGTTAAAAACGATTTGAATAAAATCGTGGACGACGAAAGGAGAAAAGATTTTACGAAAATATTCAAAGCGTTCGTTAAACAAAAAGCATTTGTATTATTATAAAGAATATAAAAACTAGATATCGACGTTCCAATAATTCTTTTATACGGATTGAATGGAAAAGGTTCCTGGCGAGAAGAGAAAAGTTATAAAAAATTAAACGTAAATATTTTTTTACGAAGCAAATGGACTATGAAAGAAAGAACAAGATGATTCCGATGATTCGAAACGCGAGATGATACGAATTTTGACAGAAGAAAATACGATCGAATAGCGAGAGAGTTAACAAGAATGATGATTTTCGTGTTGCGAATGGTAAAGAAATATTTGTGAAACGATATGAAAACCCGCGTTCAGACACAACGATAACAACGAAAGATCGTTGGAAAGGTTAGAAGGATGACTTGGAAAAAGAAGGTTTCATCCACTTTACTACAATTAACCTTCGATATAACTCGATCGATCCAGAAACAGGAGCAAATACTCGATTGAATGGAAAGTAAGCGGAGAGCACTCGGAATGCGATTACAACGTGATGATGGAATCCGAAAAGAAAAATGGATGGAAGAAACGTATAAGAAAGAAGCCGTTTCGCTCGACTTCTTCTATATAAAATACGAATTTTTTCAACTAAACAAATCCAACTTTTGTATTTTATCTCCATAAAAAAAGCCATCTTCGTTTTCGACTATTTTTTTTTTTTATTTTATTTTAAAAATTCACTTCATTACCTTGAAAAATGGCCATGATTTTTTTCGAGCATTTAAAAAAAAGCGAGCTTTATAAAACTTTGCTCGAACGATACCATCTTGGTACAACCACGACAAATAACGAATTAACAATTTTTTTCATTTTTTTCGAAATCTTTACGCGAAATTTTTACTCACCGTGAGACAACAGGTTCGAAATTAATCAAGTTTTATTTGAAAAATTTTCTCTCTTTCTCTCTCTTCTAATAATTAATATTTTAAATTACAATTCTATAAATACTTACAGTTGTGCAACTAACTAACTGCTGTTATATGTTGAAAAATATATAAAGATATACGTAGATAAATATAATAGCGTTAAAGCGAATAAAATTTCGTTGGAAAAATAAAAAGAATGAAATTAGAATCGAATCAAGAAGAATATGGAAGTGTTGATCGATGGAATCTATAAATGCGCGAAATGATAAAGATGCAAGAATACGATGATCGTTTCTCGATTATTTCATCTTTTCTCGAATCGGCAATTTCACAATTGAAGATACAATAGGTCACGAAATAAAAAAGAAAAAAGAATACAACATAAAACGAGCAAGGAGAATAATTTGTTTCTAAACTCATTTTTTATTTATTTTTCGTCGCGAAAGATTGTCCAAGATCGATCCAAGTAAATCGTGAAAAGTTTTAAAACCCGCAGATATACGAGAATATCTATCGTCGACTCGAAAATAGAATTGGTTCGTCTGCTCTGATGCATATTTGATCGAGACGTTCGATTTTTTTTTTCGAACGGAAATTAGATGGATGGTCGAGAGCGAGAAAAGTTGTAAAATCGATCGATGGACGAAAGGGAATAACGAAGATTAAAAAAAAGGATGATCGACCGTTACGTAGAAACATCTTATTAAATATACGATGTTTTCTGTTTGTAGGCAATATACGACATGCTCGGAGCATGCTCGAGCAACAGACCGGCAGATAGCGCGGAAGAAAGAGCGAAGAACATCTTCGCGAGAATGGACGAAAATAATGACGGTCAACTTACCGAGGAGGAATTTTTGAAAGGTTGCCTTCAAGACGAGGAACTTTCAAAAATGCTGGCCCCTTAATTTCCGTGTCTTATCTCGGATCCGATGATCGATCATGATACACCGACCGACCGAATCGAAACAAATTTCAATTACATCTATCCTTCGTGCCGATCGTTCTATATTATATTCCATATAATATTATTATCGAACACGATAATCGGTGCGATTGCCGACAAAAAAGATCGAAGGAAAATCGGTGTCTTTCCACGGTCTAACTTCAATTTCGACTCGAATCGACAAATTTCCCCCCGCTCCCTTCCCTTCCAAACGACAATCCATCCGATTTCGATTCACCGATTTCGATACGAACGAACGAACTCGTTCGCGTTCACTCGGGGAAAGTTATTATTATTATTATTAAATACGGCGAGAAAAAAAGAAAAGAAAACAAATAACATTGGACGAAGAAGTATCGTTTTGTCGATCAACGGATCGTAGAGTCGCGTTGTTCTTGTCGGATCGAGATCGCATCGAGTTTGAAGTTTGACCGATGCTTCCACAGCAAGTACCTAAAAATTGACGTTTAAGGTAAAACGTTAATTGTTAGATTTAATAATTTGGCAGGTTTTTCTCTTTCTCTCTTTCTCCCTCCCTCTTTCTCTCTCTCTCTCTTTCTCTTTTTCTCTCTTTCCAAAGTTTCGAGATCGAAACAAGTCAGACAGTTTGCTCTCCCTTTAAATTCGAACAACGACGAAAAAAGTGCTAGGATATTTGGCGAGAGTGATGGTAACACACAACGAATCGCGAGAGAGTCACTGTCGAGTAAATAGGACAAAGATTTTCGATCGAGGAATGCAGTTTTATATTGCACGATATACTTCGAACGACGATACAGTTTTACATTGAAAAGAAAAGAAAAGAGAAAAAAAAAGAAAAAAAAAAAAAAAAGAAGGTACGTCATATTAACGTATTAATTAATCGATGAATTATCGTTTTCATTCGGAAATATCATCTGTTCCCATTCATTCCCGACGACGATGTATTACAAAGATAGAAGATAATATTCTCACGAGTGATTCCACGAGTGGTTACA
Source organism: Apis cerana (assembly GCF_029169275.1). Lineage (NCBI taxonomy): Eukaryota > Metazoa > Arthropoda > Insecta > Hymenoptera > Apidae > Apis > Apis cerana. The sequence goes on from NC_083854.1 coordinate 13,268,176, forward strand.
AAATGAGTTGAATATATCGAGATATAAAGAAATTCGCATTCGTAGCTTCGCTTTTTACTTATATGTATAGCCGTTCGATGGACGGACCAAAAGTGCCTAAAGTTCGGCATTTCGACAAACGTACGATGAACGTAAGGCAGGTCGATATACACGGACGGATATTAAATAGCAATGACCTAATAATAAACGTTGTCCGAACGATCGAAACAAATTCCACGCTGCATTCATTGGTATAAAAATTCCGTATAAAAATTCGTACGTATCGAGAAAAAAAAAAAATACGATGCGTATTCTTTTTTTTTACGTTTTACTCGTCGAAAAATTCAATCGCGTTCCCCCGAACGCGTATCAGACCAGCATAGACCTGCGGGTAACCGAACTCGTTCAAACAGATATAAATCGTCCTACGTATAAGGAAATTTCAAATTTACGTCTATAACTTAATTTTACACCGATCGTTCTTTCATTTTTTCAACTTTCTATCTACCGGTGTAAATACTATGTACGGTATCGTCTCTCTATGAACCGAGCTTAAAACGAATATTTTACGCGCGCGCGAATCGTATCATTCGCGCTTTTAATCACACTAAACATCAAACGCTTTGATCGCTTTCATAGAATTTTTCAACTTTCGTAATTAATTATCGTACGATAACAAAGCTTTTATCGGCGTATCAACGTAAAATCATCTTTTTTCCCACTTTCTGTCGAATATTTTCTATTTCGAGGCATTTCGTCCTTTGTATCCTATTATAACCAGCCTAAATATCGTATGCATTTAATATATATATATATATATATTTTTGATTTTTCTTTAAATTCATATACTATTCGCAATTTTTATTGACGTATATATAATTTCCCATATATATGTATATAGTGTGGTGAATGTGTATGAACGTGTAACATTCGTATACATCACCTACGAGTAAGGATAAACATCTAAAACTAGAACTCGAAACTTTTTCCGTTGTTCTTAGCGATAAAAAAAAAGAAGAAATTATATCGATCCATTCGAACACGATTTGAAACGAATTAAAATTACGCTATATGTATTATATAGTATTTACACGGTGAAAATTACTTACGAATATAAATGTATCATACAAATACGAATTCTACGTTTTTTTTTTTTTTTCGTCGTATCCAAAATCGTATCGAAAATTAAATTTATCATCAGAAGAAAAATATACTCGTTTGTTGGAACAAATGTAAAAGAAGGATCGATCTCAAGAAACGATATAATATTTACGTATTTCTACATATTTCCTGCATATTTCCATCCTTTTTTCTCTCTCCTTAAAAAAGAAAAAATTGTGATTTAAAATGTCAAGAAGTGAAAAAACTTGGTAAAAATGCTTGGGAGAGAAATTGACGGCACGATATTTATTTACCTTTGTAAAATGGATTATTTTAATCGATTTTCTCTTCAAAGAAATATTGGGTTCTAGTCTTGGCTGATCCACAATGCACACATACTTAATTATCTGTAGTTAGCGGTATGGAACGATTCGCGATATACGTACAACTGAGAAGATAAACGGTCGTACGAAGAATTGACTTGGAATGTCCTTTTATCTGTCTGGCTCGAACATCAACAGTACGCATCGATACGATAATTATAGAAAATTCAACGGTTCAAATGTGTGAAAATACAATCAAATACTCAACTTTTTGGTGTCGTTTCACCATACGTCGATCCACAACTCCACAACGACACTTGGTATATATATATATGGATTTCACGCAACAATTAAGCTAGCAATGTATATGCGTGCAATATAATATATCTACTACGAAGAATATTTAGCGTTATCGCGTAATATGCATCAAACGTCACGCTCCTTAAATTAGGGTAGTAACGATTGTATTTCAAATCCATAGTTTAACAAAGTATCGAATAAACGGGAAAAAAAGGAAAAAAAATGAAAAATAGGGCAATCCCGTTAAAACTCGTATTAATTATGATTTAAGCTCAGAGCGTATCTGTGTGTGTGTAGTGATATATTAATCCGAAGCTGGTGAAAAAGTGATAGAAAATTCTAGAGTTTGTAACGTCTCTCTCTCTCTCTCTCTCTCTCTCTCTCTCTCTCTCTCTCTCTCTCTCTCTCTCTCTGCAATAAGGAAACATAAAAGCAAGATAATCAATTTTAAAAATTTCTGATATAGGTAGCTGATCGACAAGCATGCGATTCACCGCTTTTCTTTTTCTTTTCTTTTTAAGATCTTACATATATATAATAATAAAAAAAAGAAAAATCGCACAAGATGATAATATATTGGGTCGATCGTTTAACGAACGAAAAACGTCGTTATTTCCAATGGAATGAAAAACGTATACACACACACACACATACATATATATATATATATATATCATCGATTTAAAACAGACGTTTTATTTGCTTTCGTCTCTCCTCTCTCTCTCTCTCTCTCTCTCTCTCTCTCTCTCTCTCTCTCTTTCTCTGTTGTTTTTTTTCTCGATATCAGCAGCACGGTTAATAGGTTGGTATTGGTAAAAATTAATAATAAGGTGATTAAAAATATTTCATCCGAATTTACGATAATGTTTGCATACCCTAATCTTTTAATCTCTTTCAACTCGATCACCGTAATAATTAGTATTTGAAACTTATATTTATTTAATAATTCTCATTAATTATATTTATTTAATCGTTATCGATTTGAGAGAATCGAATTCGCAAGATTAGATTTATATAATATTTAGATATGTATAACGAGATGTATTATTCGACGATCGCGATCGAAAGGATTAAAGTATTTTTTTTTAGCTCCATTCATTTCGCTCTTTTTTTACGCGTCTATCTATCTATCTATCTATCTATCTATCTATCTATCTATCTATCTCTTTATCTATCTATCTATCTATCTATCTATTTTTTTAGTTTGATGATTTTCGATTTTTCGCTCAATATACATATATATATATATATATATTTACACGCATTGCGCGTTAATTCGATAAATAAAATGAAGACAAAGTAACAACGATAGAAAGAACAATAATAATATTTTATAACGAAACATATTTTTTGAGAATTATCGAGCATTATCGAAGATAAAAGATAAAGCGAAGGAAAAAGAAAAAGGAATAATTGGAAGGAAAAATATAACGATTTCGATCATAAATGCAATTTTCTATTCGTTCTTCGTTTTATTCGATGTATTAGTTTCTATTCTTTCTTCTTTCGCTTCTCTCCCGGGGGAAATTATTTATAAATTTTTTTAAAATGCACATGTTCTATATAGAAAAGAAAAAATTCTATATATATATACCGATATTTATTATATATCGATGAATATATACTGTAGGATGAATATCGGTACTTTTAAATCGATCGATTAGAAACGATTAATAATTTTTTCCTCTCTCGAGAGAAAAATTGCCGATACTTGGAATTCTACGAATTTATATAAATCATGGGTAAGAAAATATCGTTTCATTATTAAGAATTGGCGAGGAAATTTGGAAAGAGAATGTTAGTAAGTTAGTATCTATGTACTAATGTGCAGTTCGTGCAATTAATGTAAACAAATATTGTTACATCGCTCGCGTATATTTATGCGTATATAGTTATTTACATATATAATACTAGGCTAAGTACATATCATTGCCTTTTCTCAAATTATTCAAAATCGACTCGTAGACGCGAAGTTTTCTTCGTGTTTTTTCATCGTGTATTTCGTGCTTCCGCAATTTCGGTCAATTCGAACACGAATTTGAGAACGCAAAATTTCTCGATTAATTTCTTGATTGACACGATGATGGAAAAATGTGCGCGTTTTCTCATTTATGCGTTGTGCGAGCACATTCCCCCAAAATCTCTTCTATATTTAATCGAAACGAAAAATCTATGTACAACACACACACACACACACACACACAATTCACTTTCGGTACGATATAAAAGAAAAAAAAAAAGAAAACAATCTGTATACTCCTTTATTACAACAATTCGAAATATCGATGGCACGATATTGATTCCCCCTTTTTCCATCTTTTCTTCGATCGTATCTCAACGATAAGCTGTATTCCATTTTGTTTCGTATAAATCGTAATTATTCGTTCCGGTGGTTCGTGATAAATCATCTGAAAGAAAAAAAAAAAAAAGAAGGAAATAAGAAAGAAAAGGATTTTCGTGCTACGATTAATTTACAGAAACGTATCCATGGTTCGGATACTTTTCGTATTCTCTTCGTTCGTTTCACAACAAATCGAAAGATAATACGAATGGAAACATCGCGATCCTCTTCAAATCGAAAGTGCAGCATTGACAATCGAAATATCAAGTTTCTTCTTCTATTAAAAAGAGTCAATGAATATAGAGAGAACAATTTTATAAAGCTTAAGAACACAAACCCAAAAGTGCATTATATATTACAAATATTACATTGTTACGTCTCAGTTTCCAATTTCCAAAAAAATTTCGCAGCGTTGAAAAATTCGAAAGTCGATATTGTTATCCTCGTAAAAAAAAAAAAATAAATAAATAAATAAATAAAAAATAAATAAAAAATAAAAAAAATAAAAAATGAGAAAAAGAATAATAATAACCATCCGAAATAATAATAATAATTCTTCTTTTTTTCGGTAACAAGTATCTCGCGTGCAAAAATACTAACGCTATATGTACACGTCGTGTCACGTGTATATACGAAAAATATATTTTTCATAGGTGTTATTCAGAATCTTTGAATCTTGTCACGATCGAGATAAAAAAATTGAAAAATTTCTTTAAATATATTTAAAACGATAAAATATTCGGTATATTATTTTCAATAAATATTATCAATATGTTGTAAACCGATGATGTAAAACGACACATCGATCGATCCACTTTGATCGCGAAATTAATACACCGTGAAATCTTGCTAAGCAAGCTCAAAGATAAAAGATTAATATGCGAGCGAAATATCGAATTATCTATGCTACTTCGAAAATCTATTTTATATTTTTCTACGCCATTCATTCTATCCTTCCTGCACGTCTTCATGCACTCATGCCTTCAACCTCTTCTTTAAATTAATCACATCTCTCTTTCTCTCTCTCTCTCTTTTTCTCTTTCTCTCTCTCTCTGTCTGTCCTTTTTATCGATCGAGTATCCCTATTTTATCTCGAAACGATGCATCGGAAACTAGTAATAGTAAGTTTACAGGAAAACAATTGTTACAGCGAATAAAACAAATTCTTTTATTTTCTCCTGCGGTTAATCTTCCGAGCACCTTCGTATTAATCTCTTTTCTAATCTATTTATTCGCACTTTATTCTATTTATATACCGTTGCTCTTCAAAATCTATCGTAAAAGGTATTGGATGAAATCATTAAGTCGAGAAAGGAACGTACAATTATGATTTGTAAAGTATCTTTTTTCTTTTTTCTTCTTTCAAATTTTACTCCTCCCTATATATGTCGCGATTAATTTTCTTCCATAATAGTATTTATATAGACATATATGACGTAACAAATTTTTGGCAATATCTTTATACTTACATTCTTACATTTTTTACGAAACATTTTCGTACAATCCATGTTTGATCCCTCCTCCCTCGTATATGGAGATGTAAAGATACGAATATGATTATAGAGACGATCTAATAAGGATATAATACGTGTAATAATACGAAAAACTCGGTGAAAGACGAATTCGTTATATAATGTTCGTGTATTTATTAAAATTCTTCTCGAAGAAGAAATTCCTTTTCGAAATTGTATCGCGTGATATGCTTATCATTTTCTGTCTTTAATTATAACGAAATTAATATATTATTTGAAGCATAAAAATAATTTTTATGAAATCAAATTAACTTTTACTCTTTTGAGAACAAAACTTGTTTGAAATTTTTATCAAGTTCCTGTAATAAATAAATTGAATGATTTATTTTTATTCTTATGATATAATCGATAAAAAATATTTTTCTCCGCGGTAAATACTTCATAACTTTTGATTGCTTTTATGCGTGACAAAATTGTCGATCGTAAAATTTATTAGAATTTTTATTAATTAAATCGCAATACGAAAAGAAGGAATTATTATATTTCTATTTTCGGTCTTTAATTGTACCGAGTTGCACATAGTACTGTAATCTAGAGAATCAAATTGCTGATAATGATTTTTTATAAAAAAAAAAAATATATATAAATTTTATCTTTAAATTATTATTATTTATATTATCCTAATGATTAAGCAAAATGTCAATATTCGAAAGTATTTTATCTACGTACACATACATATATCGAAAAAGTATAAATTAAATTTTGACATTAACATTGTAATTAATTTTATTGATAATCTGATATTATTAAATAATTATCAGATTGCAATTTTTTTATTTTTATTTTTTTTTTTTTTTCACAAAATACATCTGGAACACAATTTTTACTTTCTATTTCAAAAAATATCAGATTGCAAAAATTTATCGTTAAACACGATATATTTTCAGTACGACTGTTTAATAAATTGTAAATCATTGTAATTATATATCGTGGATCCGTTTATCCTTAATATACGAACAATATCAAATAAAATATACAATTTAAAGTAAAATAAAAATAAAGGGAAAAAAAATAAATAGATAAAAAAACGAGAAGAACAAAAGGAAAGAACAAAAGAAAGTTCGCTTAAAAAACAAATATGTGTAATATTTAAACAATGTTAAATAATACGTTAATTTCGCAATTTCATTGTATATTTCGTTTCAATCGCAATGGTACATGTATCATTAGCAACAATTAGAAAAACATTATTGTATTGGTATTCTTCGATGGTGAATATAAAAAAGGATATGAAGATACAAAAGAAGACGTAATAATAATTATATCTATTTATTTATTTGTAACGATTCGTAATGATCGTTTTTTTTTTCAATTATCGTAGTATTATATACGAAATATTATCAAAAGAAAGGGAAAAAAAAGAGGAAAAAAAAAAAAAGAAAAGAAAAGAAAAAAAATGTATGGAAATCATTTTATCAAAAAAATAAAATCTTATATTATAGTTTTGAAATTTGCGCAGTTTTCAAAAAGTATTATACAAATATTTATCAAAGACGTAATAAATGTATACGTACTTACATGTATGTACTCGTGACGGAATATACTGCCGATTGATTATTGATTATCTCTGATTTTGAAAACAACACTTGGAAACACTCGTTTCGACATTTTAGCAAAAACTATTTAGCGCATAGGATCGATCTCTAGGACCATTAGTCTTGTATTTAAAAAAAAATATATAATATTTATATACATATATATATATATATATGTATATAATATATATATATATACATGTATAGAAATCTGAGATTAATAGATCGATAATAAGATCGAGTATAATTTGTGTGAATATAGATAAATTGAAACGTAAAAAAAAAAACAAAAAAAAAAATCTTTTTCTTATTCTTTCTCTACTTCTAATCTGGTGCTAATGCTGATAGTACACCTTAATGCTACTTTTGTATCTACTTTCCCTTTTCATCTTCAACTTAATATGATTAAGAAACGATATGTAAAAATATCTTATGTGTCGTATTATATAAATTATTAGTTTGTAAAACGATTAGTTTAATGTTGTTCTACAAATAAAATTGTTTAGAATAATAATTTTTCAAACTTCCCAGACTATTTAACCAACAATCAAAAACTTAATCTAATCGCAAATTAATCGTCGAATTAAGAAGAAATTTATTTTCTTATAATTAGTCTTGATATTAAAATATCTTTAAAAAAGATTAAACACATTCCAACTTATATATATATATATACATACATACATATTTATTTGATTTATGTAATTTAAGTAGTAACCAAGTCGTAAAATTACATGCAATAATTGTCTAATATTTTCCGTACTTTCTTCTTTTTCTTTAATTTTCGATAAAAAGCATGATGATGAAGATATTTAAAAAAAAAAAAATGAACGAAAATATTTCGATGAAGAAAAATTCACGAAATATATAAATAACGTACGTTTAAAAATAATAATAGAGCGTAATCGAAGGATAATCGATCATTCGTATCGATCGTTGAACGAATTTCATTGAAATCAACCATTTCGATTCGAATCATTACGAATTTTTACATCCTCTCGTTATCTCGTGGATAAGAAAAATTTAAGATCAATTGTCTCAAATAATCAATACGTTTGCACACACGAGTTATTTACAAATTTTAATTATTTCACTTTTCATGCTTACTGAAATTTCTCTCTTAACAATCATGCGTGATTAAAAATATGATATAGAACGTACAAAAGAAAATAAGATATGTAAAAAAATACCAATCTGTCGTAATAATTTAATCAATTCCCTCGATATATAACGTTCTTCAATTGTCTTATATTACCGATAGAATATAACTTTAATAAACATGTTCGATTTTCGAAAACACATTGTAGCATACATCTACATTAATATCTATATTATTCAATATGCGTCATATTATTCGTTCGTTTATCAATTTTTCAACATTATATATTAAATAGATTAACGAAAATACGATTCAATGAATTGTAAATATAATATAAATTAAGTGTATGTATTAAAAATACGATTTAAACGAATCGAATTTTTCTCTTATGTACGTACGCTTACATTATTCTTAATCATTCCATCCTTATTATTCGATTTACAATATCGCAAATTATGATCTTAGTTGCGTTTAATTTGATTAAAAAAAAAAGTATGAAAAAAGAAAAAAATAAGAATATATCACTTTTCTATATGTATAATATCTATATGTAACATTTCTTAATGTATAACATTATTATGAATTTTTTACATTAAAAGAAAAAACGTTTAGTCGTAAGTCATATGGTTGTGGATGTAATTAACATCAATAATGATTAATTTGACGATTTGAAAGAAAAATGGGACGAGACGCGGAATAGAACGTAAAGATAAAATCGATAATATTTTTCTAATAGTTTATAAAATCGTTGTTATTCGTGTTTTTTTTTTTTAATTATATTTCCTTTTCGTTAAGATTAAGATCTCACCTAAAATAGCTGGAATAATAATAAATAATAATCGAGAGTTTTATAAACGAAATGTTTATTATTAAGATTGATCGATCCATTTTTCTTTGAAATCTCGAATATCGAGAGAGATATAAAAAGAATATCTTGTACATCTATGTTATATACTTCAAAGTTTGTTTTTAATTATCTTAATATATAATCGCGCTCTCCCCCTTGACACAACAAACGTCCAATTGTCATTGTCGCTTGGATTACTTTCATCTTTTTTCCCATTTCAACTTACACCGTGTTAAGTACAACGATAATAAAAGATAAAGAAAGTGCATGTATGTATCGAAATTCCGAATTCGAAATCGTTATCGTGATCCAATGATCGGAAACACGCATCGTTGATCAACGTAAAAATAAAATTGCGATACTTCATTCTATTGGTATTAATTATCTTTAAAATGCGAATTTAAAACCGATTAATTAATTTATATTAACGTTAAAAATATACGCATTTCGTAATATGTTTGTACATGTATCTAAAGATTCTACGTAGTACGTATTAATATACGTATTAAAAATTAATACTTACTCGCGTCACGCGATCCACCGTCATAAGAAACTATTTGTTTAGTGGATTATCGATGATGTACGAATTATTTTCTAGCCGCTGTTTCGCTCTACCCGGCCTATTTTTCATTCATTGAACAGTCTATGATAATATATTTCCTCGATTTATCGATTTTTTTATTTTTCGTGGAAAAAATATTCGAACAATAAAGAAAATGTAGCGATAGATTTTTTTATTACAAAATGAATTTTGATAATAATTTGCAACAATTAACACGTTTCTTCGATTATCTGTTCTTTTCCAATTCTTCCAATATTCGAATATCTCCAAAGTCGAATAGATTTCGACACGATCGGAAAATCATTTTTTTTCTTCTTCTTCTTTTTCCAATATTTTATCCATATATTTTATTCTTTTATATAACGTGCATGATTTAATGATAATTATCGATATAATATGTGCTTGCTTGTTACATTAGCATGATATTTATTAATATATCGTTTAAGCGACAAATTATAAGTAATGCGAATGATTTGCATCAAGAAGAAAAAAAAATATCGACGTTACTTATCATTAATACTAATAGATAATATTACGATAATAAATTACACTCTGCTCTAAATGTATTATCTAAATGTTGTTGTTCTTGCTGTTATTATTATTGTAATCATAATAGCGATGGTCGTCTTCATCGTTGTTATTGTTATTGTTATCATCGTCATCATCATCATCATCATCATCATTAATCATCATTACTATTATTATTATTATTATTATATTATCATCTCGTCATCAAAACTATTCGTTTCATCTGACGATTTTTTCCATCATTATCGAAACCGTATTATTAATATTTTGTTCGCTTTGTAACAATGGCGTGAATGATGCGGAAAACATTTGTAATGTTAACGATTCGAAAGAAGCGCACGCATTTGCATTCATTCGTTTCAATTTGAGCGAATCCATTCATCTTCTAAATCGATAGAGGATCGATGATAGAAATTAGCGCTCTCTCTCGTTCTCTTTCTCTTTCTCTCTTTTGCTCTTATGCGTGAATGCGTGCGTATGTACGAGCGTGCGAGCGTGTGTCATAAACGCTTTCATCTCGACGTTTTTCTCTAGACAAGGAAGAAAAAAAGCACGAAAAGACCGGTTTCCGCTAAAAATCATTTAATTTGACAATTTTGTAAAAGCAAATAAATACAAAGATTTACATAAATTTTCTCGTTACAGGCGTGTCTGGTGGAAATTACCAGCCACCAAGTGCTGTTAATTAAACGGCACCATTAGAATAGTAAACTAGTTAGTGCTTATTTATCTACTAATCGAATACTGTCCGAGAGCCTCGCCGGATTTTATAATAAAAGGGGGAACTTGAAACGACCATGGGGAAACAAAATAGCAAGTTGAAACCGGAAGTATTAGAGGATCTCAAGCAGAATACAGAATTTTCAGGTAAATTTTCGATAATCAATTTTAATAAATTCCTACCTCTTATCGAATCTCTATGATACGCATGCTTATTCGTATTGAATAAATTATTCGATATGGAATTCTATTTTTTACTCGAAATAATTTTTTCAACGAAACAAAAATTATTAAAATTAGTCTCCCTTTTTCTCATTCGTTTTTTTTTTCTTTTTCTTTCTCCCCAAGTTTCTCCCCAAGATCGCGTTTTATAATTTAATATCTTTGTTTAAAGATGCCGAGATTCAAGAATGGTACAAAGGATTCTTAAAGGATTGTCCGAGCGGTCATCTGAGCGTAGAAGAGTTCAAAAAGATATACGGAAATTTCTTCCCTTACGGCGATGCTTCCAAGGTAAGAAAAATCAAATTAATTATTTCGTTTGTAGAAAATACATCGGAAGTATATTTGTCGAGTAATATCGATCAAAATAATTTTATTCGCGTTAACGTTTCATTTCTATCAATCGAAAACTGAATTGGGTTCCAATGCATCGAATTTCGATCCGTAATAACGAAACGGATATTTCCGAAATCGACCTCAATTCGCGGGAAAAAATCAAATCCTTGTCGTTTAATAAAACTTTCGATAAAGACTAATCGGCGATATTATTTGCATACAATAATAGATGGTCGATAACGAAATTTCAGATTATTCGAATTCGATCGTATTATTCATGGATGTGTAATATAACAGTTTGCAGAACACGTGTTCAGAACATTCGACGCGAACGGGGATGGAACAATCGACTTTCGAGAATTTTTATGCGCTCTCAGTGTAACATCTCGCGGTAAACTGGAACAAAAATTGAAATGGGCCTTCAGTATGTACGATCTCGATGGTAATGGTTATATCTCGCGGCAAGAAATGCTGGAAATAGTGACGGTAAGAATAATCAAGATTAAGGATTATCCATACATGGTAATTATAGAAAAATGATAAAAAATAAAAAAAAAAAAATATTGAAATGTTTTATCGAAATATCGAAATATTTAAATTGCATTCGAAAATATAACATTCGATACAATATCGATGTATAAAACATCGAAAGATTTTTTTATTCTTTTTTCGATAATATCCCAATATTACAAATTCGGGAGCATAAAAAAGAACGTTTAATATAATAAATATAAATATTAAGTCAATATAATCGTAAATATCTAAATTTGAATTTTTTTTTCTTTTTTTCTCTATAATAAATCTATCCAATTTCTGAATTTAGAACGAATGCAAGTATTTATATTATATTATACATGGATATTTGAGTAAAAGTTATTTTCTTTCTCTTTTAATAAAATCATCTTATCTATCTTATAATTACCATCGAAATGAATGTTTTTAAATAAATGTTTGTAACGAGTGTGAAAACACTCGATTTATTTATCAGGCAATTTATAAAATGGTGGGTTCCGTGATGAAAATGCCCGAGGACGAATCGACGCCGGAAAAAAGGACCGATAAGATATTTCGACAAATGGATAAAAACAAGGATGGGAAATTATCACTCGACGAATTTATAGAAGGAGCAAAAAGTGATCCGTCTATCGTGCGACTGTTGCAGTGCGATCCTAGTGCACAAGCTCAGTGAGGCCCTGGGCTATTATTACGCAAGTATTACTGTGTCATCTATATACATGTGTATAACTATATCGGGACCCGGTCCGATAATCTTCGATAGAAACGATTAAAAATTTATCACGATATATACCACGAAGAAAACTTCCGTAAACTTTTTTTTCCGTTTTCTTTTCTCCTTCTTTCCATATATATATATATACACATACTTGTACGTACGATAAACGCGTTACAGATTTTTATGCGTAGAATAAAAAAATATCTTTATGAACGTTTAATCGTTTCTGAAAAATATAGATAGAAGATATGGGACAGAAGAATAAGGGATAATTTGTAAATTGGGCCGGTACCCGAATAAGTCCAGGGTCTCCGGGCCCATGGCGCTTGCGCATACCGCAAGCTAGTCTAAAAGACTAGTCCAGTCGCTCCGTCTCGTAAACGGATCGGTTTTAACGTAAATTTTCATATATCTCGATAGTATCTCACCCTTCTCTCTGCTGCGTACGAACGAATGACTGAAAATCGAAATTATACGATGTATGGATATGACACCGCTCGATACACGCTACATCAATCATAATTATTGAGTAGATCTTATATATATATATATATATTTTCTCTTTTTCCGATGATTATTCCACTCGTTAATTCACGTCCACCAGAAATCTTATTGCGATACTTCAATTGTCGTGTCTTTGATCATCGTTAATTTCTTTAATTTTTTTCAATCGAATTATATCGTTTTCGTATACACATCGTTTTTAAATTAATCTTACTTTATCGAGCAGCATGTTTTTCGAGCAGTCGTCCTTACCATCATCAGTCTCCGTCATATGCAGCTCAAGGGTAAATTAATTTTTAAACGTGTTATATCATCTTTGTAAGCTATTTGCAAAAATATATTTTATATCTAATACGTACGATAATAACGTTCATCATTTTAGCGAATACATCGTTTTTAATTTTTCAGTACACGTGTATCGTATCAAACTATTCATTATGGAAAAGACTTATTTGCGAGGTACCGTAACTATATTAGCAACGAATAATAAACAGTTAATGGTCATCGAAATAACAAAGGTCATTGGATAAAATATTGATTCTCGGTTTTTAACCTAATAAATCATCTGATCAAGAGTTCTATTAAATCTTAGCATTATTTTCTTTTATATATATACATATACTCGTGATATTCTTATTAAAAATATAACAAAAATATACGACGAAAGACTGGAAAAACATTGATGTATTGATATGTTATCGTTATTCGATACTCGTAATATTCGTAATACTCAAAATCTTCAATAATGTTGAATAAAAATTTCCAATTTCTCCTAAAAATTTTGTATTTCTATGACCTTTGTTGCTATTGCTTTATCGATATTTGTTCGTTTTTGATAGAACATAAATTCAGCTAGAAAAATGACAAGTAAAATTGTTAATTAATTATCTTCTCGTAAAAGAAGGAAGAAATATCAAGTTCATCATTGCCTACTCAAAAGTAACTGAATTCATCATACGATTTTCAGTTACTTTCGACAAGCTACCGAAAACCTATCAAGATTTCGAGCCGAAAGTATTTCGAAGGAGAAAAATGTATGTAAAAGGAAAATGAAGGGATAAAGAAGAAAATAGAATAACACGAATAAAATGAAAATAGGGAAGGGAGGGGGGAGAAGAGAAAAAGCCGAAAGAATAACGCTCACGTGCATCAATCGTTTTAGAGATTTATTTTTGCGAATGCGTATGTCGCGTGTCTAAGTACGTGTGCGAACATGCTATGTATGCGACTAAGTATTTTCATGTATATTTGCGCGTATGCATACGAGTAGAGAGAAAACGGAAAAGAGTAAAAAAAAAAAATAATAATAATAATAACAATAATAACAAAGAATAAGAGAAAGAATAATAATTAGTTAATTCAGAAATTTATATAAAAGCGACATGAAATGACATAGATTTAAAGATGCAGAAAAGAAATTAGCGAAATAATTAAGTCTTAAAATCTCCCACTAGCTATTGTTCAATTAGGATTAATTATATTAATACACGTTACATATACATATATGTGTACGCGATATTATAACTCTGTTCATTTTTTAATATGATACGTAATATAATACGACAATTTTCTAGTTCCTTAATTGTAATATGATCAATTGGTCGATTCGTATATTTAACGGAACATTTTTTAATCGAATAAATTTGTGCGTGCAAAAAAAAATATGATTATTTATAGAAAAATACGTGGGAAGAAAAATTCATCACGTTGTTTTTCATGCTCTTCTTCTTTTCTTTTTATAATACATGAATTAAAAATGATTCAACTTTTCATTCTTTCGTTTTTCTCTTTTCATTTTTATGTGATCATTATATCATTATAATTTCGCACTTGATCGTTTGCACTGGCAATATCGTTTTACTGGAAGAGCAACATATTATTAAGATATAAATATGTGTATAAACATATGCATATACATACTTAATATATATATATATATACATACATATATATACATATATATATATATATATATATATATACGTACACATGTGTGTATGTGTATATGTGTATATTCGTATCTATACATATATCTGTTATACTTTCTAAGATGTACATTCATCTTGTGCTCATTAATAATTAAGGATAAAGACTACATAGATATATCTTTTATTCGTATATAATCACGCTGTATAAATTAAATAACCTCATTAAAAAATTAATATATAAGATTCTAAAATAAATTTTGAATTTTTCTCGCTATTCGGTAGGATAAAAAAATAGCAACATAAAAGAAAGATAATTATAAACATAACGTAACTTTGCCTTCTGAAATATACGAAAAAAAGAAAGAGAAGGGAAACGAAGAAAATTCTATTTAGATAAAAATAGGGTCGATATTTTACATTCGATACTTGTTGACGCAAAATATAATTATTATATCTTAAACCAGGAGAAGCAATAAGCAAAAAGATAACGATAAATATCGCGATTAAATTAGAATCATTCTAAAAAAAACCGATTATATCGTATAATTTTTATAATTTCGCTCAGTATTTAATCATTTTCAAATAATTTTTTTATGAGAAAATCACATAACATGGATATTTAAATTATAAATCGTGTCAATTTATTGAAACACGAATACTATTAGTCATTTAATATACCTAATGAATTGAAAAATGGAAGGAAGAAACATTTTATGACGATAATTAAGAACGATATGTAGTAATTATATGTAGTAATTAAAAATTTCTCTAAACTTTGTATCATTGTATATAATTAATATTTTATTACGTATTCTTCCTTTAATTTATTCAAAAATAATATTCTATTTTATATCTTATATTTTATAACGATTTTAATTTATCATCAAAATCGTTTTCGATTATTTATATAATTTTATATAGATTAGATATAGAAATCAATTTATGTATACAAAAATATAAATAATTTTTTCTTAATTTATTCTTAATTTAAGTCACAGTTTTTATCAATTACAATACATAATATTAATAAATATTTGAGTAATGTTTTGTTCATATCATATTTATTAAACTTATCCAACGGTAAATTATTCTTATATCTTTTTTTTTTCTTTTTCTTTTTCTTTTTTGTTTTTCTTTCAATTTTAGAAATCATTAAATAATTAATGATTAATTATTATTGATATCAAACTAACAATAAATATATGCACAAAGTTACTTCAACAATGTAAAATGTACGTATTTACGTAAATACACAAATGTCAGAAAAATATAACGAATGTACATAAATATATTATACTTATATATTGTAGACATAAAGATCGGAAAACGAAATGTAGCAAAAATAATATTTTAAATTGATATGATTTTTCATTATTGAATAAATTAATCAAATTTATCCAATTTATTATTTCAATTATTATATTTTTCCATGTTAATTAAAGAAAAAAAATTTTTTAATATTTTTTATCATTATTGAAACTCGTCACGCAAAAATTTATCTTATATCTTTTTCAAATGTTTAATCAAATGTTCATTTCTAGATAATATATTTGTTTAATTTTACATATTACGATATTATAATTTAACGTTATGTACGATATTATAAAGGGATAATATTATAATAACTTTGTTCACATCTGTGTTGCTACAAATTTCTAAAATATACATATACAAATATTCTTGAAACCCTTAATGGCACGTAACAATTATTTAAAATTATGATTTTTATATTGTAATAATACTTTAAAAAATTTGATTTATTAAAATCTGAATAAAAAGTTCACAATATTAATATTTAATAAAAAAAAATGAAAAAATAAAAAAAAACTACTATGAAAAAAAATATATGCGGATAAAAAAGGAAAGAAAGATAAAACAAATATGATATCGCAAAAATTAGAAAAATGAAAAATAAATTAAAAATGATGAAATTAAAAATATAAATTCTAAAAATTTAGTAATTCTTCTACAAAAATACTATTATATTTTTTCATTTTTTATATTAATTATGAATATTAAATACGAAATAGCATAAACTTTATACAAATTATGTTAAAAAAGAAGAATAAAAATAGCAATAGTGTAAAAAAAAATTATATCCGTTAAGGGTTTCTTTAATAGAATTAAAGAAAAATGTATTTTACGATATCATTTATCGATGTAATAAATTTTGTTGAATTTATTGCTAAAAATTTTACTATATCTGTTACATCTGATATTGATTTATTACAACCTAAATTAATTGAAAAATTACATACATGTTTACTATACATACATATATTATCTTTTTAATTTAAGTATGTTATATATTGTTATCGTTAAAAAAAGACAATGTTTCTATGAATTTCTATAATGGAATGATAATTGCAACTAAAATTGCGAGTAAAATTGAAATACTATTTCAACTTACTGTGTTTATCGTGATATATTTCTTCCTAAACTGTATAATTTCTTCTTAAAGATATAATATATAAAATTTGACTATCAAGACTATCCAATGATTTTATTTTCTATGATGATAATATGTATGATTTAATGCCATAAATTTTATGTCAAAACAATATAATAATTATAATGTAACATATAGCATGAAAATATACAATATTTTTCTTTCTAAACTTTCTTTTAATAAATATCAACATTTGTTGTATATTAAAATTTATCTATATTATATTATGATTATCTATATCATATTTTTGCCTAAGATTTTAATATTCTTAATAAATTTATTAAATTATTATATAATCTCTAATACTAACAGTATAACAAATTATCAATATTTCTTGTACCAAAAATGTATCACAAAAAATTTAGTAGTATTTCCAATATATATTTCTCTATTACTATACCATAGTTGATCTTAACAATAACAATAACATGCCTTTGAAAACTTTCTGCACTTATCAAAATCTTACAATATATACGTATACGTATGTCAATAATATTCGTAATAGAGTCGTATAGTTTATAAAATAATTTTACATATTTTCGATTTTTATACATAATATTTATGTAATTTTACTTCGAATATTCCTTTTTAATTTATTATAATTTATTTTATAATATGTATAATAAGTTCATTTTGTGTAAATCTCTTTATTTTTTGTAATTCGACTTTGATTAATAATTATTTGAGAACATACAATTTTAAGAAAAACACATATATACAGAAAAAAATATACAAAAAAAAAAAACACATATATAAACTTTTTCATACATCAATCCCATAAAATAATATAAAATTTCGTTATTTTTATTTTATATGTAAAACTTAACATTCATTCATTCTCATAAATATCAAGTATTAATATTTATTTATTAATCGATAAATAATTTTCCATTTGATTAATATTTCAATTAATTGTTGTGTTAATTAAAAAAAAAAGGTATAGATACTCTCCTTTTATTTCTTCACAATAAATCTTTTTCATTTCAATATAAAAATACAATACAATTTCATACTGAAATCATATAAATTTTCTCACTTAATATTTTAGACGCTCATAAATATTAAAATACATAACATATTTATCAAATAATAATTTTCAATCAATGATTGAAAAATACTTTTACTCTATTCATCTTGTTGTTTCTATCTATCCTATTTTATTTTATTTTTGTCTAAAATAAAAATTGAAAATGATAAAAGAACTATACGGCTCAAATTTTAATAAATAATAAAGGTAACAAATGAAATGATAGTTTTTTTCTATTGATATCAATGTTGTATTTTTCTTTTTTTAATAATTTATCGTCTATTCATGATAATTTTGTAATTTTTTTATAATTCTTAACATCTTTGAATCTTAAAGCTCTTTTATCTATTTTTCTTAAATTACGTTAAAAATTGCATTATTTTTTTTAATTATTTCTGAATCAATATTTTGTATCATTAGCAAATTCTAGTTTATATTTATATATATTTATCGGTGCTAAATATAAATATATATATATATATATATGATATAAAAGTATAAAATTTATATTATATTGTTATTATATTTATATTATATTATTATTAAAATCATTTTTTTTTAAACTTTTGCCTAACTACTTTTGTACCAAGATCTTTAGAGAAAAATTTAAAACAAATGAAGATTTAAATAACAAAATTCAAGATATATCCAAAATAACCAATAATTACCGATATTATATATATTGGATACTGAAGTGGTTCGTGCAAAAGTAGAATATTAGATTTTTATATTATAGTATTATTAATTATATAGATCTAATAATTAATCAGTTAATTCAATATATAGATAATTTATAATATTATATTATAGTATTATATTATAGATTATTGTATGTGTGTGTGTGCGCGCGCGCGTGTGTATAACAATATAGTATAAAATACTAATATTGTACAAAATAAAGGATTAAAAATCAAAGCACAATTTATCATTTTATCAAATTGTATTGAGACTAATATACATGTAAAATATTTAAGTACAATATTGGTTATGAAACATGATATATTAATTAATTTGCTTTTATGTTTTAGGCATATTTATTATTAATTAAAAAATATTAAGTTTGTTATAAATAATGGTTATATACGATATAGTAGTTTATTATAAATAAGATTGAAATAATTTGTGTATCAAATAATTACTATATTATTAAAGTGTTGATATTATACTCGTTCAACTTGAGTTTTAATATATTTTAATAAATTTTCTAACAATTGCATGATAAAATGAATATTTGTGAAGATATGTTAAAAAAAAAAAGTGTTGTGTAACATTGATGTGTAAACTATAAAATTGTATATTTTTATTTTATACAACAATGTAATTTTAATTTACTACTTAATATTAAAAGAAAAATATTCCAGAACTCGACGTTACCGCATCATATATAAAGGTATTATGAACTGGTTTATATTGATTTGTGACAAATTTTATAACTTCTTGACCTGCAAGGCCACCTAAAAATGCTGATACCGAATGCAATTCTGCTCCACCAAATCGACAAAATTCATGGACATAATCATCTTTTACCAATGGTCCACATCCCCATTCGTTTAATAATTTTGTTATGCATGCCTAAGAATAAGAGTTAATTATATTAATTATATTATATGATAATTTTTATATTTGTTCAATTCTCTCTTCTGATATCATTATTTTATATAAAAACATACTTTAAGCTTAACAATGTCAGGTTCTACTTGATCATCAAACTCTCCAGGATATGAGTTATATTCTGCTTGAAATTTTTCAACCCCTCTAAGAACAACATAATAAATCATCATACTTTCTGGATTTTCTAAACTTTGCACTGAAAAAAATAATACATATATATATTATTTATATATATATATATATATTATTTATATATATATATATATATATACACATATACATTATAATCTTACAGTATATAATATTCTGTATATGATACTCTTTTATTTGCCATTCTATCTTTTTTTTATATAATTTTTTTATAATTTATAGCGCTAAAAAAAACTTTCGATAGTAATTTAATAATATTTCATCTATAGACATTTTACCTATATCACTTGTATCAAAAGTTTTAGAATCATATTCATCCGCGATACATGTTCCTTTTTCTACGTGTATATTCGAAGCATGTCTGCAAAATAGTTTAACATCTCTTTCGGAAATAGAATCAGACGATTTTCCCAATTGTCGTAATAATTGCAATGTACGTCGCCATACTGATTCTGCATCAGCTATCGCTTGTTTGTAATAACTAAAATGAATAAATATGTGTAAAATATATGATATATATTTATAATTAAAAAAAAAAGATATCTTTTTAATAAATTTTTGTAACAAAAAAAATCTCACATTTGCTGAAGCGTTATATATTTCTCTGTATCTGCAGTCATATCTGGTAAAGTACCTTTTAATGGTAATAATCCAGCTCCTTCATTTTCAACAAAATCCCTTACTGCCTTAGCTATAATCCAAAATGAACTGCTCTGAAAATATGTTAAATCAGTTTAAAGTTATATTATTGATTAATTTAATCAACACTTTCTTTCTTCTACCTTAGCTGTTAGATTAATACATTGATCATCATTAAGAATATTCATCACATTATCTGGAATCTCAGTATGTCCCACACATGTATTGACAGCTTTAATAGCTTCTTCAAAATTTTCTTCGCTATTTGCAGTATCATTCTCATCTCTTCTCATTGCCTCTTTTATCATTTCTTTTAACTGATGTTTTTCTTTATAAGTTTTAGGCAAATCTTTTTTATGTAAAGTCCATTTTTCTAGAAATTTGTATAGTATAACTAAGTATGGTATATGAGAATGATCTTTAAAACTCAATTCATCTAAATTTATGGAATCAAAATGTTTTTTTAATATCTCAAATGGCTTATCTAAACGTAAATCTGGAATTTCATTATCTGGATGTGTTTCTATAACCGTATGTTCTTTTACTTGAATTCTCATATATGCAATAAATCCTATACTTCTACATACTATTAAAGGTATATTTAATTCCCAAAGTCTTTGTGACAGAAGAATTAAAGATCTGAAAATTTTTTCTTTTGAAATGTATGATTTAAAATAATATCAAAAATTTTTGCTACGTTATTATTGGTTGCAATATTCTTCTTACTTCTCTGATAAAGAAGTAGCTACGACAACGGTAAAATTGTTAAAAAAATCTGGACTATTACATAAAATTTGTTCAGGTTCCTCGTCTATATAATCACCTCTAACATCTGAATTTAGCTCTAAAAGCATTTGTGTTGCTACTTGTGCCCTTGATTTTCCTACACTGTCTGCTTCTAGAAAAAAACTATTAAGATATATATATAAGATACTATTAAGATATATGATAAATGAAATAAGAATATTTTCAATATATGTTATGTATATGAATCAAAATTAGTGTAATTAATAATAATTATGTATTTCATATATGTATATATATATACTTTGCACCGATATCTTCATTAGTAATTTTCTTGCCATCTACAATTGTAAATGCTCCAATACCTGGTAAGACTACAGATTTTAAAATTTCTGTACCAAGGCCTGTAGCATTTATTACACAGATGTGTGCTCCTTCTAATGCAGCTTGACCATGATCACCCCATAACCTATATTTTAATATTACATATATTATTTTCCTTATTATATTACATTATATTTCCTTATTATATCATATTATATAATTTCATTAAATTATACGGAATTTATAAAAAGAAAATTTTCTTACTTATTTCGTATAAATTTAACTCTGATATAAAACAACTTAAAATTCTAACTTATTTAATTAATTTCGATTAAATTTATCATTCCGAGATAGGTTAGACATTATATCCACATACCTTAATTGTCTATCATATTTTCTATTTCTTTCAGATTGCTCTGGCGATTTTGGTGCTGGTGATGCCATAAGGATAGACTAATAAGAATGGAATAACGATATATATAATATTTTACTTTCAATCAATGTAAAATATTACTTTCAATCAAAATTTTATTCACAACAACGCTTACTCTTATACTTATAAACTTGTACGAATCAACACAAATGAATCAGTTTAGTTCAGTAATATAAAATAATTAAAATATTTTCGTCGATCAAAATTAAATAGTTTCTAAAATTATATAATAAAATTAAAAATTAATAAAAATAAAAGAAAAAATAAGATTTTTAATATTAATTAAAAAATATATAAATATAATCAATAAATATATAAAATATCTCAAATAATTTCTTATAACCTATGCCTTAATTTGCAACTTATAAAATTTAAAAATCTAAAAGAATAAAAATCAATGTATAATTCGGATCTTTTTACCATCGAACTATTAATTCAATTCATTTATTCACCGCTATATAATTTTAACAATGTGAATAAGTATGTAATTGATCTTCTATTAAAGTGATCTTTTTGTCATCTTTCTCCCCACCGACCCTATTTTATCAACATGTGTATATATATTTTCCATTTTGGCGGATATTTTTTCCTACTTCATTTGTAATCATTTGTAAAATATATACATTTGTAAAATAGAAATAAACTTCAATCTGTGTAATTTCTAATAAATATATATATATATATCTATTTTTCGAATTAAGTTCCTTTCTTTAATCCTACGAAGTGTATTATTTTGATTATAAATTAAAAATTAAAAAATCAAAAATTTTAGAATATTTAGAATTTTAGAATTCAACGTCATCTTGCTTGAAATTTTATTAAATATTCTAAGTTTTGATTCATTAACAGAAATGTAAAATGTATATGATTTAAGAATATTTAATAAAAATATAAACATTGTGAAAGAATGGATTCGAAGGAATCTTTGACGTCGTTTTTTAATGAAAATGCCTCAATATTCTTTTCTATTTTTTTTGTTGCCAAATCAAATTTTCATTTGTTTAAAATTTAAACCCACCGCTAATTAGAAAAAGAGTAAGAATTGATCGTAACGCCATCTTTTAAATACCAAAAACATCACTCGAAAATTATTCGAGAGATGGCGGCAATCCTTGTTCTATTTTACTTTTGAAACAGTGTTTGAAACTATTTTTTCTTTTGAGAAAGATGGCACTAATAATCAATTCTTATTTTATATATTCTTTTTATATTATTTTTCCTTCTCTATGTACATTTGATCTATGGTATTCTAGAGATGGCAGTGATTTTCGAATTTTTATATCAATCTCTGTCCTTTTATTTGCTATTTTTATCTATATTATCTTTACTATATATAAAAAATATTTATATGCTCAAAAAGACGGCTCCGATATCTGATCAATTTTATCTTCTAATGATTAAAAATTTTTTTTTACTTTTTACTAATTAAAAATCTTAATATTAAAATCTTAAGATAATATTATAATTTATTATATTATAATATATAATTATATAATGTTATAAATATATATATATATGCATATTTATTATATATATATATATATATATATATATATAGTAAGTTTAAAAATTTTAATAAAACTAATATCATTTTTAAAATTTCGTTTGTAAATTGTATCATATATATTACATCATATCAATAATAGAATTAAGTTTATATGTATGTATATATAAGTTTATATGTATGTACAATCTGTCTTTTGTACAATCAATTCATATGACAAGCATAAACAATTTTCTATTTGAAATTTTGAACTTCGTTTCTTATATGGCAAACCAACCTTACACGATGTTTTTAAACGAAAAGTTTAAAGTTATTTTCACTGTACTATAAGAATTTTCAATTTTTACAAAAATGGTAGGTAATTAAAATATGTTAAAATGCAATCACAAAAATATCTTCAGTTAACTTTGGCAATAATTAAACCACATATTGTTAAATCTCCTTTTGTGCTTCAGGTAAGAGGATATAACCTAAATTTTACGCAATTTTATGCGATATAAATAAGTACTACATACTTACATAAGTAGTACTTAAATTACTTACATAATAATTTTAAATGGCAGCAAAAAAAAAATGGGGTTGACAGACTGTTGGTTTTCTTTCCTTTGAATAAAAATACGGTAATATTTAAGTAATATTGTAATTTTCAGAAAATTCGAGATTTAATAATTGACAATAATTTAAAAATTGTCAGATCACGCAGGACAATAATTACACAGAAAGAGGCGGAATTATTTTATGAAGAACATAAAGAAAAATTTTTTTACAATCGTCTTTTAACATTTATGTGTAGTGGTCCATCAGATATTCATATTTTAGCAGATCATAATGCTATTGCTAAATGGAGAAATTTAATGGGTCCTACAAAAGTATATGAGGCACAATATATTGCCCCTAATACAATTCGAGGAATGTTTGGTTTATCAGATACAAGAAATGCCACACATGGTTCTGGTATAATTCATTCATTTTACAAAAATTCATTCATTTTTCTTATTATTAACTATATATCATATATAAATAAAAATTATTCTTTTAGATTCGGTGAAATCTGCTGAGAGAGAAATAAGTATATTCTTTAAAAACTTTGATTTACAAAAATGGTATCAATATGAGGAAAAATATTATAATTTAGGTCAAGTTCACTTTGATCCAATAGCATTTTTACATACTATTGATCAAAAATTTATGAACAGTAATAAAGGACAAATTATAAAGTGAATATTGCAAATAGAGTACCTGATTTTTATAATTTAATAGATATTTAAAAATATAGACAAAAAAATTGTGTATGTTATATTATACAATATAATTAAATATAAATAGATGTATATACATATATACAAACATATATCTTAATATAAATGATGCAATTCAATATCTGACAAAGAATTCAAAAACAAATTCAGCATTTCAGTTGAAAAACAGTGAAATAAGTTTATATAAATGCTATTTGTATCTTATATATAATGTTATTTTTCACTTATTCTATACTTAAGATTTAAAATGATATTCTTATTAAGATTAATATATATTTAGTTTCTTCAATTTTTTTTAGCTATATATATATATATATATATTATTACATATGTGAGCATTTCAATTGGGAAATG
The DNA here is from genome assembly GCF_029169275.1 of Apis cerana. Classification (NCBI taxonomy): domain Eukaryota; kingdom Metazoa; phylum Arthropoda; class Insecta; order Hymenoptera; family Apidae; genus Apis; species Apis cerana. Next base: position 13,293,761 of record NC_083854.1, read on the forward strand.
ATTAAATCAAATCTACATTTATATAAACTTATTTTGTCGCTTTCAAATATAATCGCGGCATATTTTCTTATCCTTTTTACTTTTAGATAAAACTTAATTTTATAAATAAAATATTTTATATCTAAAATTTTTAAATCACATGTTAAATAAAAACTTAAAAGCTTAAAAAGAAAAAAAAACATAACTATATTTATATATATGACATACCACGCGCGCGCGCGCGCGCATACACACACACACACACATATATATCATATATATGCATATATGTATATATGTGTGAAAATTAAAAACATAATTCAAAAAAAAAAAGGAAATCATTGTTATCTATCAGCAACTCTACCATTTTGTTAACATCATTATTCTATGATTGTATTTATATTTAACAATATAAGATACCCTTTAATTATAATTGTTAATAAATTGAAATTATATAATAAATTCAAAAAGTAAAAGTCTTTCCTTTATTTTTTTTTAATAATAATAATAATAATAATAATAATAATAATAATAAAAAGAAAAAAAGAAAGAAAGAATTGAAGCATTGTTTGATATTGCATTAAATTATAATATTTTAAAATCTTGTCATATACTATATAGAATAATCAATTTTTATTAAACTTTCTCTGGAAACTTTCTCTGATAAATCAAAAATATATTTATTTTTTTCAATATTTAATGATCTATTTAAATAAATTAAAAAAGATAAAATATAAACAATTAATGCATTAGAAAATGTATGAAAAGAAAAAAATTGAATTAAAAGAGCACGAAAAAAATAATTACATTCGAAAAAAGAACCCAAAAACATATTAAGTAATAGAATTAAGTAGGAATGTATAAAAATGATAATATATATTTATATCATGTAAATAATATTAAAATCCTAATGTTCTCAAATGTTCTTTTACTTTTTGACTTTCAGAATATAAATATATACTCAATTTGACGAAATGGTAAAGCTCCATTGAAAAATGAGAAAAACACTTGTGGAGCTTTTTTGTTGTTTCTTATAGATTATGTTACACCCTCTGTAACCTTATTTAAGAAAATAATAATTTAAGCATTCATTTTTACATAAACTTTTGGTCTTGAGAAAACTTTTATTCCTTCTTCTAATTTATTCAATTGCTTTTCTATTTCTATTTTTCGTCGCTGCGCCCTAAGTGTATCTACTTTTATAGGCATCATATTTAACTCGGTTACATAATCTTGATAATCTGTAATAATAGTGTTAGTTTGTATGATTTTAAATGATTTTGTATTAAAAAGACAAATTTAAAATCACATACTCTTTTTTAACATTTGTAATGTTTCTTTACGTTCACAATCAGGCAATGGAATATGTCCATTTGGACAATTAGGATCTAATTCTTCTATTTTAGCTTTCTGTACCTGAATTTCTTTTCTATTTTTAATATACCTAATAAGAAAAAATTGTTTTTCAATAAAATAATATTTTTATCATTACATTTAAAACATAGAAAATAAAATTAGAAATACTATTTACACATTATGAATGATTATTTTTATTATTACTTTAATACTTGCAATACTATTATTATAATATATTGAAGTATAATATGTAAAAAATAAATTAATTAATAAATATTGATTATGTATATATATATATATAATAATAATGATTTTTACACACGCATATATTTATTTATTATTATTCATTTGTTTTATTTTTTTATTCAAATTAATTGATTAATTAATTATTTTGTTTTAATTATTATAAATATTAAAGTAATAAATATTATTTAAATAATCATTTATAACTGTATATAAATCATTGTATCACATACTTTGGAATTACACCCATACGATAATTATTAGGAAGAATATTATTGGTATTGTTATTCATTTGTGTTATTTTATTAGTCATAGAAGTATGTTCTTTGTTTAATTTAATAAAATCTATCTCTTCTTTAGGTGATACAAATTTGGAATTTTTTATACCATTTTTGTTATGTACATTTTTTTCAAGAACTTGAACATCTCCTTGATCTAAAGGTGAATTTTTTATACTCCTTGAAGATACATCAATTTGTTCATTTGCATTATTATTAGTTGATGCTTCATTATAATTTAAATATTTTTTTGAAGGATACCTATGGAACAAATTATTATTATATGATAAATAATTAAATACAAAGTATTTTGAAATGAACTACAGAATATAATCTAAAATAATATTATTTTTTGATTACAAAGTTACAAGAGTTACAAAGTTTCATTTTATACTTTTTATTACAAGATTATAAGCAAATATTTAACATATATATTATGTATATATATGTTTTATATATATATATATATATATATTATAATAAAATACATATTTACTAATGGATTTTATAGAATTAGATCAATATCAACGTTTGATTGTATTTACTTTATTTATATGATACTTATATAACATAATTTATAAAATATAAAATAATTTATTTATTTAAATAAATATTACTTATTTTTATTTATTATTTAAATCGTAATAAAAATTTAATATCAATATAATATGAAATTTATTGTATTATATATTTTTTTAACATTTTGTTTAATATCAACATTTAAATTATTAATTTTTAATTATATTGGTTTTTTAAACATAATTTCTTCATACATTATAAGTTGTAAAGTATAAATATTTATATTATATTTCATTATAATTTTACAATTAAATATTTATATAACATTTTTTTCTTTCATTTGTAAATTTTATTTTTAAAATTGAAAATTATATTTTTAATTGGAAAAATAAGAAATATTTTATGTTTTATATTAATTACATTATATCGTTATATTTTATTATACATTATTATACATTATATTATTATAATCTTTATATAAAAGTGAAAAGATAGATTAAATAATCAAAAAATAATATTATTTTAGAATAATGTGTTATATATAATAATATGTTTATATAATGTTATATATAATAATATGTTATTATACAATAATATGTTTTAAAATAATGTTTTAAAAATTGTTTTTATAATTCAATTATACATACTTAATTACTCCCTCTGAATATAAGTCCTCAATTTCCTTCATATTCAAAGTTTGAATAGCTTGACTTTTAACTTCAACTTGAACTTTCATATTATCAATATCTCCAATTGATTTACATGAAAAATTAGGATCCGATGAAATTTTCTCATGTAACTTTTGTATGGTTTTATGCAATCCCTTATGTTCTTTCTTTTTTTCCTTATTTATTAAATTTTTATTTGATGAATATATTGCCTTTTTTGTAGAAATATTATTTTTATTTAAAGCTGAAGTACTGAGTTTCTTGCATAGTTCTTGAGATTCTACTTTATTATTTACACTATTTGAATTCACACTAGTGTCGTCATGTCTTTTTATACGAAAATTTGAATTAATTTTTGATAAAACATTATCATTATTATTATTGTTACTGTTGCTGTTATTGGTGTTATTGTTACCAATAATTTTTTTTTTGTTAGATTGTGATTTTTCTTCTATTCTTTTATTAATATGTAAATGTTCTATACGGCGAAGATTTTTTACATTTTCATGTATGAAATTTTTTCCTTTTATCGATTCTATATGAAATACAATATGAAATACAATATTAATTACTGAATATTTCAAACAAAAATAATAATTATAAATGAGAAATTATTGTTTTAATGTCTTTTAATAATAAATAACATAAGTAAATGACATACTTGAATCAGGAAAAATTCCTTTTAACGTTGTCATCTCAAAGTATTATTTAATACTGTCTAGAGGTGAGCTTTTTTCTTCTTTTCATTCATCCATAAAATAAATAATATAATATTACAACTGTAATATTTTTAACTGAATAATTTTTAATGCATAATTTCAATTATTTCATTGAGCGTAACTAAATAAACAATGTTGTTTATGAATCGAAATACATATATATTTATATATATAGTATGAATATATTTATATGTATACATACGTATATTCAATTCATTCTACGCATCAAATTAACGATAATGAAAAAATAAAGAAATTATTTGCTGTCAAAATATCAGTATTAGAATTAATTTACATCTTTATATGCAATGTTTATATATATGTTTATAAATATATTGAAATGACAATAAACAGCAAATACAATTGTATTTAGAAAACTGAAATTATATGAATAAAAGTAGTAATTTATCTTATATCTTTATTTAAATTTATAAAATTTATTTTAAAAAATGTTTAACAATAATAAATAAATAATAAAAAATGAAAAAATTAATTCCTTTTATTGAAAAATATATATTTTAGTATAATATTATATATTAAAGTATAAATATAATAATAACATTCTTTTATTATTATATTTATAATTTATTTAAATATGTGTTTCTTTAATGTGCATATATATATATATATATATATATATATATATATCTTTCTTTATACATATATTTAAATAAATAAATAAATACAATATTTTTATTTCATAAAATTTATAAATTATAACTTTGCAAATTTTATTTGTTTAATCAATTATAAATAATAAAAATGCTTTGCTTTGTTAAGTTTTGATTGTCTTTTGGAACGACGTCTGTAGCGTGAAAGTGACTTTAGTCGTTTGGAAATGGATAGTTTACCGTATAGACATCAATTTACCGTACAAGCTTCAGACAAAGCGTAGGGTAAAAATAATATTTTTTGTGCAAGATCGATCACTTAATTGCCTGGTGAACAAAAAAAAAATAACATAAAAGATTTTCTATTCAAGAATTGATTAAGTTTAGTCATTTATTGACTGTGGTATTAGTTTATAGTTTTAATCTCAAAAGATAGAGATTTTATACTTGTATAAATTTCTGTTGCCGATACAACTTTGTATTTTTAGTAGAATTTTATTACAGGTAAATTATAAAAACAATTTTTAATTTAACAACATTCCAAAAAATATTTTTTATTTTTAAAAAATTTTTAAATTTTTATATATTATTTTCAAAAAAAGAAATCATACGTCAAATTAACGTCTTTTACTATGCTAGCCAATTACACAGAAAATGTTTTCCCGCCATATTAGTAAAATTTATTTCGGGTATGAAACTTTTAATTAAATACCAATTTTAATTTTAATTTTAATTTTAATTTTAATTTTTTTATAAATTTATATATAATATCTTTGGTATATTTATATTTTTTATGGTTGTTTATTTTTATTTTTATATTTACCTAATTTTGTGTTTATTTAATTTTAATACAATCGTATTCTATGTTTTGAATATATCAATTATAAAAATTTGAACTAAAATTAAATTAAATAAAATTTTATATCATTTATTTCATATCACATTTTTAATTTTATTACCATTTTGTAATTATATTAATAAAATTTATTTTATTAAATATCAATAATACTAATAATGATGTACTGATATTGTGCAATATGGTTATATGATAATTTTAATGTTTACAAATAAAGAATATTACATTTGAAATTATTTTTTCCATAAATTGAGAATATTATAATATAACAAATAATTTATATATATATTTATAAAAAAATATAATGATATTATAAATATAATCTTAATAAAAAAAAATAAATTTCAATTGTACAATGTGAAAAATCAATAATATATCATAATATAAATAACAATCATTTCGAAAAATTCTATGTTAAAAGTTCTATGTTATTAAAATAATTAATATGAATAAATATATGAATAATTCCTGTCATTTTAATTAATTTTATGATTCATATGTTATTTTTTTTAATATTGATATGTAAATATTACTTATTATTCATATATATATATATATATATATATATATATATTTAAGTATTTGGTATATAAATTAATATTTTCATATTTTATAGTTATACAAAAAAATATCACATCAGAATGAGTACAGCGATAGAAAATGGAAGTAATGATAATTCAGCAAAGAAAAAAACTATTGAAGGCATATATCAAAAAAAATCTCAATTAGAACATATTTTATTGCGTCCTGATACTTATATTGGTTCTGTTGAACCAGTAACAGAAATTATGTGGATTTATGACAAAGAAAAAGAATCAATGACACAAAAAGAAATAAAATATGTTCCTGGATTATATAAAATATTTGATGAAATTTTAGTAAATGCAGCAGATAATAAACAAAGAGATCCTAAAATGGATACAATTAAAATTGAAATTAATGCGTAAGAATTCTATATTACTTATGTTATTTAATCATAATATATAAAATATTAAAATTAGTGTATAATAGTGATTATATAATTAATAAATAATAAATTTAATTTATATATGTAGAGAAAATAACATTATATCTGTATGGAACAATGGTAAAGGCATTCCAGTGGTAATTCATAAAGAAGAAAATATGTATGTTCCTACAATGATATTTGGTCATTTGTTAACCTCGTCTAATTATGATGATGAAGAAGAAAAAGTAACAGGTGGCAGAAATGGCTATGGTGCCAAATTGTGTAATATTTTCAGTCATCGTTTTACCGTGGAAACTGCATCTAAGGAATACAAAAAATGTTTAAAACAAGTAATAATCTCATAAAAATATATTTAAAGCAAATTTTGTAGTTTTAAAATTTGTATTTTTTATATTTCTTATAATAATGTATGAGTGTAATTTGATTATATTTATAGACATGGAGTAATAACATGGGAAGTGCAAGTGAACCTAGAATTAAAGATTTTTCTGGTGAAGATTTTACAAAAGTTATATTTTCACCAGATTTATCAAAATTTAAAATGCAATCTTTAGACGATGACATAATTGCTCTTATGTCTAGAAGAGCTTATGATATAGCAGCTTCTACAAGAGGTGTTAAAGTTTTTTTGAATGGTACAAAGATTCCTGTCAAAAATTTCAAGGATTATGTTGATTTTTATATTAAGGGTAGAGAAGATGATGTTGGTAATCCATTAAAAGTTGTATATGAAAATTGTGGACCTCGTTGGGAAGTAGCTATTACTTTATCTGATAAAGGTTTCCAACAGATGTCTTTTGTAAACAGTATTGCAACAACAAAGGTAATACATATATAATAAAATAAAAAATAAAAATTGTAAAAAAAATTTGTAAATAGGGTGGACGTCACGTGGACCATGTTACAGAATTAATAGTAAAACAATTGACAGAAACATTGAAAAAGAAAAATAAAGCTGGAGTAACGATTAAACCATTTCAAATAAAAAATCATTTATGGATTTTTATTAATTGTCTTATTAATAATCCCACATTTGATTCACAAACTAAGGAGAATATGACATTACAACCTAAAAGTTTTGGATCAAAATGCACACTTAGTGAAAAATTTATTACATCTGTAAATATTAAAATTATAATTTTGTGATATATTTTTCTATATGTGTAATAAATTTTAATTTATATATAGGTAACGAAAATTGGAATTGTAGAAGCAGTTTTAACATGGGCAAAATTTAAAGCCGATAGTCAATTACAGAAGTTGGGACCCAAATCAAAACAAAGAAAATTGCAAGGTAAATTATATATAATAAATTAAAATGTATAATACAAGTAAATTAAATTATTTATGATTTATATATAAATATTTAAATATTCCTCATATTTTAGGTATACCAAAATTGGAGGATGCTAATGATGCTGGAACTAATAAATCATTAGAATGTACACTTATATTAACAGAAGGAGATTCAGCTAAAACTATGGCTGTATCTGGGCTTGCGGCAATAGGTAGAGACAAATATGGTATATTTCCTTTAAGAGGTAAATAATATAATATATATAATATAAATTATAAAAATAATATAAATAATTATTCATAAATTAGTTAAACTGTTTATGCTTTTTTTTTTTAAATATTTTTAATTTTAGGTAAAATTTTAAATGTAAGAGAGGCAACACATAAACAAATTTTAGAAAATGCAGAAATTAATAATTTAATAAAAATTCTTGGTCTTCAATATAAGAAGAAATACGAAACTCGAGAAGATCTAAAAACATTACGTTATGGAAAAATGATGATAATGACTGATCAAGATCAGGTTAAATTTTTAATGAATTTTCGTATTTATATTTTAATTGTGTCAAAAAATAATTATATCGTATATATTCCTGTAGGATGGTTCTCATATTAAAGGCTTGTTGATCAATTTTATTCATCATAATTGGCCATCATTATTGAAATTAAATTTCGTAGAAGAATTCATTACGCCTATTGTTAAAGCTACAAAAGGAAATCAAGTATTAAGTTTTTTTTCAATGCCAGAATTCAATAAATGGAAGTCGGAAACAGAAAATTTTCATACTTATAAAATCAAATATTACAAAGGTGCATTTATACATTTTAATTTTTATTTAATTTTATTTATTATTTATTATCATATTTGATATATATATATATATATTTTTTTTTTTTTCTTATAGGTTTGGGTACTTCCACTGCCAAAGAAGCAAAAGAATATTTTGAAAATATGACTAGACATAGAATTCGATTTAGATATGATGGAGATCAAGATGATCAGAATATTATCATGGCTTTTAGTAAAAAATGTGTTGATCAACGAAAGGATTGGTTAATGAACCATATGGATGAAACAAAGAGAAGAAAAGAAATTGGTCTTGGAGAACGTTATTTATACGAAAAGGATACACGTACTGTATCTTTCTCTGATTTTATTAATGTAGAATTAGTCTTATATAGCAATTATGACAATGTTCGATCCATACCTAATATGATCGATGGTTTTAAACCTGGACAAAGAAAAGTATTATACACATGTTTAAAACGTAATGATAAGCGCGAAGTAAAAGTTGCACAATTGGCTGGTTCTGTAGCTGAACATTCAGCATATCACCATGGAGAAGTTTCTCTTATGTCAACTATTATTAATCTTGCACAAAATTTCGTAGGAAGTAATAATATAAACTTACTTCAACCAATTGGTCAATTTGGTACAAGACTTGCAGGAGGAAAAGATGCAGCAAGTCCTCGATATATTTTTACCATGCTTAGGTATATATATATATATAAATATCTATGGAATATTTGTATATGATATAATAGAATGTTTATTTTTTTATCTGAATAAAATGGAATATCTTATGAGGAATTGAAAGTATTAACTAATATATTATTATAAAAATTAATCTAAATAATGTAATATATTATATAAGTAATTTTTTTGTAAATGAAATATCAGAGAGTTAAATTTATATATTTATAATATATCCTGAAAACTTCTGAGATTTAACGATAATTTTTTGATTAATTAATTATAAGTAATGAAATATAAAAGATGATAGTCTTAGGGGCACAATTTTAATTATTCCTTTATATTTCATAGTATAATTTATTCATCGGTTATTCCATTTAATTCTCAGAAAGAAAATTATTTTAATAATTGATAAAAAAATGAATTTTATTAGTAACATAATTTAGGGTTTAGCTTAAATATATATATAATATATAGTTTTTATTACTTTATTGGTTTTGATTCTTTTAATTTGATAATTTATTAAAATAAAAGAAAATTTGTGTAAAATAATATTGTTGAATTTCCTTTAACTTTATAATAATATTTTTTGTCGTATATTTAGTTTTTTGTAAATATTTTAATACTTAAATAAAAAAGATATCATATACAGAAAAGAATTTTAATATTTATAAAAACAAAAGAATTTTAATATATAATTTATTATCAATTATCTACAGTCCATTAGCAAGATATATATTTCACAAACATGACGATGCTTTATTAAAACATGAATATGATGATAATCAAAAAATCGAACCTGTTTTTTATATACCGACTATACCAATGGTATTAGTGAATGGTGCTGATGGTATTGGTACTGGATGGATGACAAAGATACCAAATTATAATCCTAGAGAAATAATTGAAAACTTATATAGAATGATGGATGGTGCTGATCCAAAACCTATGGTAATATCTGTTTATTTATTGTATATGTATTTTATTACATTTTTTTTTATATCTTCTATAGGTACCATATTATAAAAACTTTAAAGGTGTCATAGAGAGTTGTGGAGATTTTAGATACATTATTAATGGCGAAATTTCAGTAATAGGACCAGATAAAGTTGAAATTACTGAACTTCCAATTGGCACTTGGACTCAAACATATAAAGAAACAGTATTAGAACCAATGTTACATGGAACTGATAAAACCCCTGCTACTATTACGTAAATATAATTATTATTATTAGTATCATTGGAATTTTTTGAGATTTTAAACGATTAAGAGATGTTTTTCCTTTATATTATTGTAGAGATTATAAGGAGTATAATACAGATACAGCAGTTCATTTTATAATAATGTTAAATCGTGATAAGTTATTAGAGTTAGAAAGAGATGGTCTTCACAAAGCATTTAAATTACAAACAACAATGACGGTTACATCTATGGTAAGAAACAACATATATATATATTATTTAGTTAAAATATAAATTTAATAATATATTATAAATAAATTTATTTTTTCCTAGTGTGCATTTGATGAGAATCAATGTCTTCAAAAATATGATAGTGTTCTTCAAATTTTAAGAGGTTTTTACAAAGTCAGATTAGAAATGTATCACAAAAGAAAAGAATATTTAGAAGGAATTCTACAAGCAGAAGCGTCTAAACTTTCAAATCAAGCACGATTTATTGTAGAAAAATGCGATGGTACAATAGTAATAGAAAATAAGAAAAGAAAAGATATGATTGCAGAATTAATTAGGCGAGAATATGAATCTGATCCAGTTCTGGCTTGGAAATTATCACAAAACAGAGAAGAAGTTTTAGTAAGTACTATATTTTATTTTAAAATATACATATTTGAAATTTATTAAAATTTAATTGTTATGCTACATTAGGAAGCTCAAGTAAGTGATTAAAAAAAAAAGTCACACAACAAGAACAATATTTATTATAAATATCTTTTTTATTTCAATTTAAATATTTAATATATTATTTTCTATAATAGGAAGAAGTAGCTGAGAATGTTGACGATGAAACAGTATCGTCTACTGCTATTACAAAAGAGAATTTTGATTATCTATTAGGAATGACATTGTGGTCTTTAACAAAAGAAAAAAAAGATGAGTTATTACGTCAAAAAGACGATAAATTAGCAGAATTAAAAAGATTACAAGCTCGTACACCTATTTCTTTATGGAAAGAAGATTTAGATAACTTGTTGAATGAATTAAACAGAGTAAGTTTTATTTATAATAATGTAATTTTTAATTTTTTTCGTGTATACAATATTTTTTTATTATAGTTAGAAGAAAAAGAACGAAAGGAAGAACAAAAATCAAAACAGTGTATTAAGAAACCACCATCCAAATATTATACTTCCGATGATATTCGTCGAATAATACCTATAATTGATACTGAATTAAAAAGAAAAATTGAAAAAGCAGATATTGTATCTAAAGATAAAAAAGAAGGCATAAAAAAACAGAGGGTATTATGATACACATTATTAAAATTCTTCTTTACTTTTCATAGAAGTATAACTTAATATTTTATGTAAAAAAAATTAGGTAAAGAAAGAACCAGTGGAAGATAAAGATGAGTTTGATGTATTAATTGAAGCTAATGCCAAATCTTTAGATGATAGATTGGGCAATTCTCCAGAAAAGATAGAAAAAAAAGCTGCTGGTAGAAAAAGTATGTATACGTTTATTAATTTAAATACGATAAAAAAAAATTTTACAATAAAATAGTAATATATTATTTTATTATTTTAATTAGGACTAAAACAGACAACATTACCATTTAAATCAAAAGTAAAAAAAGAAAAAGATGATAAAAAAAAAGATAAAGATTCGGATAGTAATGATGATATTGATTTTGGTAGCATTTCTCCTCCTCCAGCTCCTCGTGCATCCCGTAGAACAGCAGGTACATTAAATTGTTAAATATATTTTTCTTTAACGTTTTTCATTTTTTAATTTTATTTTTAATATTACAGCTAAAAAGAATTACAATTTTAGTAGTGAAGAATCTTCTTCTAGTGATGAAGTTGTTAGTATTTCTTCAGATATTGAGCAGTAAGTATTATATATTTTCACAAATATATCACATTACAAATATGAATAACATATTTTTATTAAATCTATTTTTAGAAAAACGAAACCTGTTACAATCGTCAATAGTGATTCTGATGATACTTATAAAATACATAAAAAACGTAAGTAAATATTTATATTTTCAATTATATAAAAATATTAATCGTATTATTATTGATTGTATGAAAAATATTAGTATTAATTGTATTTTTATATCCATAACAGCTAGTTCGGAGGAACTTTTTGACTCTTTAATCGGTAGCTCTCCAGAAAAACAACCAAAAGCTATTGTAGCATTTAGTGAAGAATCGTCTTCAACAATCTCACCTCAGACGAAAGGTAAAATTTTTAATATTTTTAATATAATTATAATAATATAATTGCAATAATATAATAATATAATAATATAATAATATAATATAATTGCAAAATATTATATTTAATACTATCAATTAATATTAAAATTTTATTGATCATTTTTAATATTTCGTATAATGTTGTTATATAATCTTTCATTTTTTGTTTTAGCTCCCGCTAAAAAGAAAACTGAAAATGGAGGGAAAGGAATGAAAAGACAGATTAAGAAAAAAGTTATTTCTTCCGATTCAGATTCAGAAGAAATGTTTTCAAGTAAACAAACTCCTGTAAGTGATAATAAAATTTACACATTGCATGAAAATATAAAATGAATGAAATGAATATAATGAAAACATAATAATTATAAAATGCATTAAAAAATGCAAGATTTTAATATATATAAATTAATAATATCAATTCTTTTTATAAATATTTTAAATCCAATTTAATTGTACGAGATTTATTTGGCTATATAGGTAAAAAAAAGAAAGAAGAAGTCCGAATCAGAGGAAGACAGTATTGTTAATGTAGTAGAAAGTTCTCCATTACCACCTCGTAAAACTGCCGGTCGTGCTCGTAAACCTGTTTCGTATGCTGTTCAATCAGATGATGATGAGGATTCCAATTGATCGATTTTGTATAATATTTTAAAAATATAAACAAATAAATGGCACGTGTTTCACGAAATATAAATTCTAAAAACACGGTCTTAAGTTAAAGACCTAAATCTGGATAATAACAAATTTTGTGATCACATTTGATATAATAATAATTTTAACTCTTTGCACTCGAAAAGCGATTTTTACTGGTCATTCAAAATTAACATACAAAACCGAATGGTGATTTGAATAAAGAAAATTAACAAATATGTCGCAATGTAACAAATTAGTTATTCGACATTTAAATTATAACAATTAATGACTTTTTAAAACTAATATTCTTTAAGTTTAATATTCTTAAGTAAAACTATGAATATCTATTCAAATTCATACACTTTTTTTAATTTTTAAAATCAATACTGTTCATTTTTTTCTTTTCATTTTATTTTTCATTTTCTTTTATTAATCATTTTCTAATTATTCATGGGTTAAAGATCTCTGGGTTAAAAGACCCATTATTCAATGTAAAAGAACTAAATTAAGAAACTTTTCTTTTCACATAGAATCATAACATATCTTCAACATTTATGAAAAAATTAAAATTATATTGAAATAAAACAATTATATATGTATATTTTAATTTTAATTTTATATAAGATATTAATATATATATTAATATATATATATATATAGTTTTTTTAATTTTTACATATTAGTTTTAAAAAAGAAAGAAAAAGATAATTTAATCTTTATAGTATAATCATGCTTTGAAAGATTAGTTTTTTATAACAAAAAAAATGTTTGTAATACAAATGAGTGCAAAGAGTTAACAAATTTTGCCTTGATCTTCATCAGGGCATTAGTAATTTTATATAATATTGTACATATATGTACTAGAATATATGAATTAGACTATTTTGAAAGAAATCAAATTTTACAATAATAATTAAATAATTTGCATAATATTGCAATATAAAAATATTTGAGTTATAGTATATATATAAATATATATATAAATATTATATAATATATATAATATTTATATATATTTAAATATTTAAATTATATTGAAAATTAAAAATATCTGTTAATTTTTCATGTTAATTTGCTAGAAAAATATTTAAATATTCATTATTTTGTAAAAAAAAAAAAAACAAAAAGAAAAAATTAATGTGACATTTTTGCACACAACATAATACTAGCTTCTTAAATTTGTTTATATTATTGAAAATCAATCAAATGTATAATATCTTATGAAAATTTAATAGCAATTAAAAAAATTTTTGTTATTGTAATGAAAAATGTGTAAAATGAAAAGCTCACTTCATTTTCATAAAATACTTATTAAATATATTAAACATATTAACTAATGATAATTATTAATAGTATTGATATTGAATGAACAATATAATTGATGTTCTACATACGTTTAATAACTAAAAATTGTATAGATTTATAAAAATGTGATTGTAACGAAATTTTTGTATTTATAATGAATAGAATATTAATTTAAATATTAAGTCGCGTTATATTAACTTAAAGTTATTTTTATTTATTTTTTTTCTCTAGATAATAGAATAATTTTATAATAAAATGTATTCTTTACAGACTGACATATCATTAATAAATAATGTACTTATCGTAATATATGAAAATAATTTTATTAACTATAATTTTAATGAAGACAAATTTTTTATTTAATATGTAATGTTCAGCATGTTAAAATTCATATCTATGCAATGTAAATAATATATATGTATATATTATTTAATATAAATTTAAAATGATTGCTAAATATTAATAATATTAAAAATGACATTAAATGTGTCAATTTATAAAATAATAAATTACAACTTATGCTATATCTCTGCACAAAATATAATTAATTAATTATTATAAAATTTTTTAGAAATATTATAAAAGTATCATAAAAGTATGTATAATTTTTATTACAAGAATCATTTAAATTATAATATTATTATTTTACTTTTATAATATATTTTAATTTTTATGATACATTTTAATATTAAAATTCATTAATTTTTTTCTTTTTTTCAAATTAGAATATTATTTTTTTCTTTAAGTTTTCAATATTATATTGTATAATAATAATAATAACAACAATAACAATAACAATAATAATAATAATTGAGGCAAAAGCTGTTTTCTACTTTTCTTTGTTTTCATTGTTTTGTGGATAAACAATGAATAGAAATTAATATAATATGAAAATGCTTGTAAAAAAGTAAATATATAATATAAATAATTCTAATTTTATAAAATTTAATATATAAAAAAACAAGACTCTCTTGTTCGTATTTTATCTTTTATATATATAATAAAAAATATATATGAAACGTAAATATATATTTATATATATAATTTTTATTATTTAAAATTAATTAATTTTATTTTCTTAAATTAATTTTTTTTTAATTACATTAAAATTTTTTTATTGAGAATGAAAGATATCATTAGCGTATGTAAAATATGTATAATTATTCCATTTAAAGAAATATAGATGAAAATCTTTTAAATCTTTAAAAATCATTTTTTAAATATTAGAATATCCAAATATTTATATTTATTATATTATATCATTTAGAATCATTTTTTTATATGAAATAAAATTATTATATCATTTAATAAATAAATTGTTCATTAATTGTAAACAAAACGGCGAAATTTAAAAAAATCAAGATCAATTCTACAATTTTGAAATATGAAATAAAATATTTTCTATTTCATTTAAGATTAAAAAATTATTCATATTCATTTATTCATTATCAATATAAATATAAATAAAACAATAATAAATATAAATTATTTCATTTAAATTATTTTATGAAAATAACTTATTTATATGACGAAAGTTGAACATTGATAACCAATATTTTATGCATCGATATGAAATGATCTTAATATCAATATTTCTATATATATCATATAATACAGTTTATTCATTTCTAATAGCATGATTCGTTACATATTTACATACCTAATTTTTTTAGAAATATAACTCCACCCCATATAAACAACATATTACATATATGGGAGAAATTCGTATAAATAGAAATATTTTCTAATTATATATTTAATTTCTAATATATATCGAATGAAAGAAAATTAATTAAAATTTCAAATAAGAACATATTATATTCATATTAAAAAAAATATTTTATTCATTGGATTGGTTAGAACAATTTGATTCATATCCGCATTTCTTCACTTACACATCTTATTTTTCACATCTAATTAATCTTTAATTAGTTGATTTAACTAATGATTTGGATATTAATTAATTGTTAGTTAATAAAATTTTTGCGATTAAATAACATAAATTCATGTCTATCTTATAAATGATTACAAATGTCAGTATTGACATAAAGATTTTACTAGACATTAAATTGATTTAGGATTTTTTTTAATATAAATATATTTTTGAAGAAAAGAAAATAATATTAAAGCAAAATTTTAAAAACATTAAAATTTATTAAAATATAAAACTATTCAATGATTGGGTGAGAATATATGTACATCTAATTGGACATATTTCATAATTCTTGATTAATAAATTTTTTTCATAATATTAAATTGCATTATGTATAAATTTTACTTATGCTTCTGTAAAAAAAATGTTTAAGGTTCATTAATCTATCATTATATAAAAATTATAATTTTTCTGACAATATACTAATATTAGATTTAAATAATTTAGATACCAATAATTAGATAGCAATAATTAAGTGTATAAGTAGATATATATTAATAATACTGATTATCAATTAATTATTGTCTTGTTTAAATATTTTTTAATCTTTTTCTATGTTTTAATTTCAAAGTAAAAGAAAATAAAAAAAATATGAGAGTATTGATATCCATTTTTGTAACATTATCATGTTAATCTCATCATTAATTAATTATCGGTTCAATAAAGTGAAGAAACAAGCGCTATTTTTAACCGATTAAAAATTTAACTAACAAAAATTTTTAATTAAATTAAATCAAAAAAAAAAAAATCAATTGTCAGATTTTTACTAGTCGATCTCTCTTTTATAATATTATATTAAAAAACATTAGAAATAAAATTAAAAAAAAAGAAAAAGAAAAAGTAATAAAATAAAAAAGATCAATATAAAAAAAAAAGTATCATATATGACTTCTTAAAATATTGTTTTGTAGAAATAATATTGTTTTGAAAATAAATAAATTGATTTATATTAATTGTTATTCAAATCGCGAGAAATAATTTATTTTTCTTGTATTTTAAATTTTTATATTAATCTGAATATTTCATTATTTAAAAGATACGTAAAAATCAATTTTTATATACATACTTACGTACATATATATATATATATATAGTTTATAATATTATAATTTTAGTTGCTCAACTTTAACAATTTGTATTTTTTTATATTTTTTAATATTTTCTCAATTATTAAAAATAATTCAATATTTTGGTTTATTAAGGTATTTTTATATTATAAAAAAATATTTTGTTTGCATAATATACATATTATATTATACGTATATAAAAATAATATATATTAATATAAAAATAAAGGTTTTTATTAGTTTTCTCTCTTAAATTAAAAAAAAAAAATTATAGAGAAATTAAATATTTTTGCACAATTTTAAAAATCGGATAAATAATTCTTGAATATTTTGAACTGTAAAATCCGAAGAATATGGTTTCGAGATAAATATATTAGAAGCGAATACTCAGAATATAACAGTATAGTGTGTTGTATTTTATAAACATTTATAGCTTTCTTAATTTTTTAAATTTTATAACAAATTTTTCAGAACATTATTTTATATACTTAAATCTATTAATTAATAAAAAAAAAATATTTGATTATTTGATTCATTAAAATTCATTAAGTTCTTTTAAAGTTTTTTCTTCTATAAAATGTAAGGAGCAGAATGATTAAAATTTTTTTATATATTTGGGCTATTCAGTATGAAAATTTATAGAATTTACTCGATAACATAACATTATAATCTTTTATTATAAATGAAATTCATTTAAGTATAAATGAAAAATGATATTTTGTTATTTATATACGAATATTCTAATTAAATTCAGTGAAAATTTTTTATAATCATTGACTTTATATTATTTTTCTATCCAAATATTTACCCGATGAAAGAAAAAATTTTGTGCATACATATATATTGTAGGAGAAATATACACTGTTATATATGTGATTCATATTTAATTAATAAGTTTACTAACTTTAAATTTTTTTTACACAAATACGTAAATTTATTGCTATAACGTTTCATACACCATCCTCGACGCAATTCCTGTTGTTTGTAAGGAAGATCGTGACTATGTTGACACGCAAGGACGATAAAAAAAATTTCTTGTTTATTAAAGAGAATTATTTTCTTCTTCTTTTAAAATGCATAATAATACTCCAAACTCTAGCATGCATAATTATAAAGGCATATAGAGCTGAAAATATTATTATGTAATACTTTTATCTTCTGAAGTAGACCCGTAGTTTACCCATAGTTTAAACAATATATCTGATCAGACAATATTCGAATATTTGTGCAATGAATTTTTTATGAAAAGAATCTTATTCCTTCAATAAAAATTTGTTTTCGATACATGCATTTAATAGTTTTTATTTTTATTAATTAACGATGCATTTTTAAGGAGTTTTCACTATATACAAATGCAAAATTGCTTCTAACGCAAAACATATAAACACTGCTTGGTGTAGATTCGTTTCTTTTTTTATCGTTACAAATAATCCCAAATAATATTTCATAGAATAAATGCTCGTTAAATGATTTTTTTGTCATTCTTATTAAATGATTTAATATTTTGTGGTAGCAAAATGATATTCTTTCTTTTTTTAAAGTGTTTCTCATAAATTTTACTGGCCAAAGTATGCTACATTTTGCCCAAGAATAGTATGCACTAATTGTCATGTTAAACTACAATAAATATAAGAGAACATTATATAAATCTAATGGCGATTATTTTGACTATTATGTTCAAGCAAAATTTCTAAACTAGAGAATTTTTGCTCGATTACAATTAATTTTTCAAGTACATGAAAATGATGATTATAAATATATCTAAAATTGAAATTTTTCAATTTTGACAATTATGCATACATGTCCTCAGAAAAAAAATTAAATAAATTTATTCAGTTTCTGACTAGTTTGTTTTCTTCCAACTTATATTAAAAAAGCACTTCCTTATAGAGGAATTTCAAAAGTATGTGCTTTTTTTATTTAATTATAAATTTGAAAAATCGCAAAAGAAATAGGATAGGGAAGCAGGAACGGTTGGCTTTTAGAATAGAAGCGATGGATCTAGTAGTAGACTCTGTTCAGACTTGTAATGTATTCTCCTCTGACCATTCTTTGCCAATCACGTTGGTATTGAGTTATCAATACCGTGCCCACATTGTACCAACAACTTACAACATTTTAACAACTTTCTAGTACTCCCAAAGCTGCAGGTTGTCGACAGACGCGACTATAATACAAAGCAAGGGCACTTGATAAAATAACTTAATCTTCTATTTCATAATTATCTATATATATATAACGTACATATATAAAACAAATTATGAATAAAGAAATAGCAACCAGGGTCGGTACAGTATCATGAATCTTACTTTAAAAATTTTTTAATGCCTGATTATACGAATTGTTATATATCACGAAAATGTAAGATCATAATTATCGCGCCGAAGTCCACTCTTGAAAAAATGAATCACTCTATTAGAAAATTATGGATTAAAAATGTACATGTGCATGGAGCATATAAACTGTGGACTACGATTCTATATGTTTTTTATTTGGGAGCATCGCGATTCTTTTACTTTCTTTGCATTCGAACCTTAGACCAATCAATCCGGTGTAGATAAAGCCCACTCATTTCAGAATAGGAACAACCAACCAAATCTCCTCGTGTGTGTATGTTAATCATTATTAGTCATGATATAAGTAATAATGTTAATATTTGAATAAAGTAACATGATGTACAGTCAAATATTCATGGAATACTTGGCTGCACGGAGGTCATGCGAGGATCCACCACAGTTGTCTTTCCACTGTCAATGCTGTTCTGTTCTTTACACCATATATATATATTATATCGGATTTATTAGTATATATATATATATAGTATAAATATATACACGCACACTAGTTTTAACAATCTTTCTTCACACTCATTCATGCATACGTAACTTCAGAAGAGAGGAACGTCTCCGTAAAAGCAAAGTCTCTTTACGCTGTTTTGACGCGCTTTGCTTCGGACATTTTATCTTCCGTTGCTCTCTTTATTCACCGAGTAATTTTCACTTGCAATGATTTTCGTCGCTGTACTTCTTTGTTTCCTTTTCTTCTTAATTTGAACTTCACTTTAATTCACAATGACTTATCACAAGTTTATCTGTTTCTCTCATTTCTTTTTAAACACTATTATCAAGTCAACCCACTGTTTGATACAAGGAACGATAATACAATTGAATATTTACGAACACAACATTTTTGTCATGCTGAATAATGTAGCTTGTATTGTAGAAAGACGCAAGCTTCTGGACTTGCGACGACCAGTCTCGCATCTCTCTTGCAATGTCCTATGTAATCGGCCTGTAAGTATAATTGTAAAGGTGTGGTGGAAGTGGTAGTGATGACGGTAGTGGTAGTGGAGTGGTAGTGGTAGTGGTAATCGTGGCATTGGTGACGGTGATATTATCCGGTTTTTAATATTTACAATTCGTTATAGCAATTGCTATGTTCCTAAGATGAGATGATGTGCAATTCAATGTTCAAGATTTGGCATGTATTAGCATTGAAGGTTTTGTCTTTAGTTCTTTTCCACTACGAACTGCTTGATGCATTCATACCACTAAACATGCCAATACTAAATGAAGTTTGTTGCTGCTGTTGAATTTGTTGTTGTTGCTGTTGCTGTTGTTGATTATTCGCTTGACGGCCATGTTTTGGCACTGGAGGTTGTAGATATTCATGTCTAGCTAATGTCAACACATCTATACGCTCTTCTTTCCTATATGCTAGGCAACTTCTTATGAAACTCTGCAAAAATAAAACATTTATAAATACATGAGAAATTTGGTTTTTATGTTGTTAATTAATTGAATTTTTTTATTCAAATCAATTGAATTAATTATTAAAAAAATTAGTACCTTCGCTTCATTGCTAACAGTTGGTTTATTTGCAAATTGAACTTCAGTAGCTTTCAATATTGTATTTTCTTCTAAAATTGTTGCTTGAGATTGATTATGCCCAAAAGGCTGAAAACAATTTTTATAACGTAAATTATCAATGAAATCAATTTTATATAGAAATTAAAAATATTAAAAAAAAAATACTTTAATAAGCAATTATACCTTTTTGCCATATAGACATTGATAAAATATAACTCCTACACTCCAAACATCAACTTTTGATGATATTTTTGGAGGATTTTTACCAATAACAAAACACTCTGGTGGAAGATACCTAAATCATATAAAATATAATTAATAATATGAAAACATGAAAAACATTATATAACATGAAAAAAATTAAGAATTTTTTTAATATTAAAATATTACTCGCGAATTATTTTTAAAATAAAAAATATACATACCAATAGGTACCAGCTCCTTGAGATGTTAAATCCATTCCATGATCTGGATTATAATTTTCCTCATCCATTACTTTACTTAATCCGAAATCTGTAATCTTTATTTCTCCACAAACATTACCTTCAGTTAATAATATATTACCTAGAATAATTACATTAACGGTATACAACAATCAATAATTTTATATGTTTTTATTTTATTAAATATAATAAAAATAATATAATTTGTATACAATAGAAATTTACCTGGTTTTAAATCATAATGTATGACTGGAGGTTTTATTTCATTGAGGTACTTTAATGCAGATACAACTTGCATAACGATAGATCTTGCTTCTCTTTCAGGTATAGTCTTATGCTGAAAATATTTAATAAAATGTGTTACATATATTAAATATTATTTTATATTATGTAAAATAATATTTTAATACATATACCTGTTTAAGGTAAAAATCTAAATCATGGCCATCACAATATTCCAAGACAGTACAAAAAGAATTGGCGTCGATTTCAAACACATCATACAATTTCACAACACGAGGATGATCAAGAGCTTTATGTATATTATATTCTCGTAACGCATGCCTGCAAAAAAAAAAAAAAAATATAAAAATAATATAAAAATATATTTTTGTATTGTAAAAGAATGTTACAATATAATATATAATTAACTTAAATTATATATTATATGATAGAACGTATATATATATTTTTTTTATTGCGAAATTGTAATTATTATTTTCTTTATTAATTTAATATTTTCCAAAAAAACTTAATTATAAGAATATTTACTTAATATAATTAGCTTTTTTATCTTCTTTCCAGTCTTTATTCAGTTGATGCACTTTACAAGCGACATATCGTTGCTCTTTTAAGTCAAATGCCTATAAAAAAGCGATTTAAGAGAATTATTTGATTAATTTTTTATCGTACAATATTTAAAAATTAAAAAATTCCTTTTTATACCTTATGCACTTCACTGAAGCCACCTTTTCCTAACAACATTAGTAAAAGGTAACGATCACTCAATACAGGATGAGAATTGAATCTCGATTGGTCCTCGTTGTGAATACGTTTTAGTTCTCTAATGTGCAAATTTCGTTCTCTTTCGAGTTTTTCCATTTCTAATTGAAGATCAGCGTCTTCTTTTTTCAAAGCACTTTGCCTTAACTAAAATCGGATATATATGAATGTTACATTTAAGGGATCGGACAATCAATTTTAGAGATTCAGAAGTTAATATATTATACAAAAATTCGAGATTTTAAGATTTCTTTATTAAGATATAAATATTTGAAGTTTGCATTAAATACAGTGAGAAATAAAGAGATTTTATCTATATCCATTACATTATCATCGCATTTTGTTCCCGTTGTTGTTTCATTTAATACAAACTTCAATTGCTTATGATTAATAATTAAATCTTGATCAATATTTTTATATATCAATTTTTGAATTTTTGTTTCTATTTTTTGGCTTCTAGAATATCTCACGAATATATTAAAATTCTACATACAAACGCATACACACGCGTGCACATACAAAATTATATATGTCAAAATAATATTTATATAATTTCTGAACTATAAATTATTAAAAGATTATCAAAACGCAACTTAGAAAATTCAATACCTTGAGTATTTCATCAGCTTCATAATACTCTTGCCACGTATAAGATCCAGGTACTGCATCTGGTTTTAAGAATGTAGCTTCTGTACCATTATGCAAAGAAGGTTGAGGCTGACTACGTTTCCTACCAGTTTCACTGTTCGATGGCCTCTTTTTGAGTAATAGCTTTTTTTGTTTATCAATTTCTTCTCGTTCAGTTGCAATTTCTTCTTGCCGTCGTGCTAATTCTTGAAACGCATAACCATCTGTCCAATTTTCTTGAAATGTTGCGCCCACCCTTTGAGTTACAAATTGACCCAACCTCAGTCTATTTTGCATACATTTTTGCCTAGCCTCCTTTTTTTCTATATTTGATTTTTCTTTTAATAGCTTCTTTACAACGTCTATACACTTATTTATATGGGATTTGTGCTGTTCAATTACTTTTTGTTGATTAGCCATTTGATGCCTCAATTCATCAGTTGTCTAAAAAAGAAAATGTAAATAATTGTATATTTATCTAATAATTATCTAATAATTTATCTAATAATTATATAAAATGTAAATAATTTTATTTAAACTTAATAATTACATAAAAAGAATTAAATTTATTATATAAATAATATTATATTATCGTTATTAATATTATAATATATTTAATGCATTAAATAGTAATAATAATAAAAACAAATTTTTTTGATTTCTAAAATTTTTTTTTTAGAAAAAAAAAAAATAAATAAACTAAATATTCTCTTTTTTGTTAATATATAATTGTATACATAAAATATATATAGAACTTGTTTTATAAATTAATATACTTACTCTATTTAATTCATCAATTTTATTATTACGTAATTCTAAGTCTGAAGTGGCCTGAGTTTCAAATTCTTGTATCCTCTGGCAAGTAAGTTCTGTCTGAAATATAAATAATACATTTTATGATAAATAAAAATAAATTACTGTAACATCTGATGCATTTGTCAACATAGTTCATAAATACCAGATACCTTGTTGCACCCAAATGGACGTAACATGCAGATTAAGTTTTGTGCAACATTTTGATAAATTCATCTAGAAAATTGATCAGGTTACATCCTTGATAGATGTTTTTGATAAAATTAGTTCTACATTTTATATAATTTAATGTGCTAGCCCTTTTGCTATTAAAAGTAAAACTGCAGAGCAAAACACAAACATATAGATAGAACAGAACTACCATACAGGCAGCAAGGAAAACACCAAAAATGTATGCATGTATGCATGTACGATGAAAAATTGTAGAACACTGTATACTCCATACACATTTTGTTTCTTCTCTATACTTAATACTTATATATTGAAAAATAAATTTTTTCAAATTGAAGTAATTTTGAAATATAATAATACTATAGCCAAATACATGTCAAAAATGGCAAACATGCACACCTATTTTTAATTTAGAAATTGAAATAAATGGAAATAAAATAATTTTAATGATTTAAAAGCGAAACAAGATTTTTCAAATAAGGAGTGACATTACAAGGTAGCCTGCACTCCTATGATAACAAATGGATACAGTGCTACAGTTCAGTCAGAAGTTAGCTGCAAATTTACTACAAACATCTGATAAGAAATGCCCATTAAGAAAACTAATTTTAAGAAATTAAAAACTATGTATTATACAAAATATATTTTTTAATATAAAAAACCGAAAAGATAGAAATAAGAGATAGTAAGAAAAATATCAAGTAAAAGAAAATAAGAGAAATATTTATAAATATATTCCCCAATCACAAAAAAAAAAAAAAAAAAAAAGAAAAAAAAAAAAAAGAAAAAAGTACAAGAACCAATATTTATCCTTTACAAGATAAATTTATTTTGAAAATATGCATTTTCTGCATATAAAATTAATTACATAGACATTAAAAATAGTCTTAAAAATCATTATTTATATAGCCATTAATAAAAAATTAAATTTTCAATTTAAATTATTTAAACCATTTCTATAAATAAATAAATATGAGATTTTAATATAATTATGATTAAACTTTTATGGGTCGTTTCTTATAAAATGCTTGCAGGAATTACCGAATTTTGCTTACATTTGGGGTGTTAGTCTTCGCTTGCCTGACCTGGCTTGTCCTACTGAGGTTGGTAGGCCTTACCTGCACCTGCTTGCTGACCATTGAGCCTGCAGGTTGTGTTGAGGCTGGTGGAGGAGGAGGTGGAGGTTGAGGATGAGGTCTTGGCGGCTGCATTAGTGAAGAAAATTCTGCCACTGAAGAATTGGGTGTTGTTACTTGCGGTGAAAGGAGTTGTTGAGGCGATGGTGGATACTATTGAAAAATAATGAAATAAAATATTAGAATAAATATTTTAAGAAAAAAGTTATAAATATTATAGAAATTAAATATTTTGTCATATATATATATACATATAAGTAATTTACATATATGATAAGTAATTTTTATGTTTGCATATATATATATATATATATACACTTTTTATATTTACCATAGGATACCCCTGTTGAGGTGAAGGACTTTTAGCACCTCCATGCCGAATGGGGCTGTTACCCAAATGATGTTTTGGAAAATATTCATTTATTTTTTTATTTTCAAGAGCAGCAACAGATCTAGACCCCTTACTTCCTACAGGTCCTCCGGTAACTCCCCCACCTCCATCATCAGCTTTACGTTTCCTTTTTCTTTCTGAAGGAGTTCTGGGTATTTTTTCTGGAGTATTTGGATCTACCTCCTTATCACTATGTGATGAGCCTGCAATTATATCAAAATAATTATAATTATAAAATAACATTTTAGCAATTCTTAGGTTAATTATTAAATAAAAATTTTTTGTTGTTAAATAAAATAAAAATATATTAACTTACCAGTGCTCATGTTCGAGTCTTGACTATGAACTGACTGACCAGAGTTTACAGTTGATTGAGGTGCCATCTGAATTTGTGACCCAGCAGACATCTGAAATAAAAAAAAAGAGAAAAAAATGTTGATATAAAATAATTAGAATATACCTTTTTGCAAATATTTTAACAAAATAGGAAAAAGATCATTATGATACTAAATTAAACTAACACTTATTAAAATATTATAATACAGAGAATAAATATTATGTCGCACAATTATTTATATCACAAAATTTAATACAAGCTTGATAGAAGAAACAACATGGAGAAAAATATCGCAACGCGAATCAAGACTCGTTACTTTTGGTAGAGGTTACACTTCGAAAATGATACCGGCGTACAATATACTAGGTAATAAAAATCGCATGTTATTAAGACACAATTTATTATACAGAAGGAAACTTAGAATAGAGAAAGACTAATAAGAAAAAAAGAAAAACAAAGGACGTGCAAGGGAGAAAGAAGTAGGTTCAATAGGAAATGAAAAGAGAAAGAATGAGAATGAAAAAGACAGTACAGGAGAGAAAGAGAGAGAAGTGACACCTTCCAGGATAGCCTATGGTGGAGCCCCATAGTCGTATTTGCTATTTGAGCTAATAGACAGTATGTCAACCATAGGCACGGTTTCGCGCACAATTTGTATGTAAATGTCAATAGCACAGTATGAACAAAATGTGCAATATATGTTTAGAGCTAGAGGAATCACGACAAAATGGAGGACCCTAACAGAGGGGAACGACGGAAGGGCAGGGAGTTACGGAGCTATAGAAGAGGTAAGAGGAAAGGCGATGGAAAATGGAGAGGGGGTGGAAGTAGAGAAACAGAGAGAATGGGAGATAGAGAAGGGGGGTAGGACGTAAGAACTCGATGGCAGAGGAGTGGTTAGATTGGGAACCACGGACGCGCTCCGCAAGGGGGCAGTTTTACTCACTGTTTCACATCTGAACTCTGGTCAGGTCGGATAGTTAACTGGCTTTCCTATCGTACATAGTTTTCTATATACGCACCAAATGCAACCGCTGTGCAAACTGCTTTCAATGAACAACAAAGATAATCACGACGACACACTACGTCATTCGATTTGTGACGTCGATTCTCCGATAAATTACGCACTCTTATTATTATTATCAGCGGCGTGTCAGCCACGTTTACTCCGCGCGCGGTTAAGAACCCGGATTAATGGTAAGTTCTCATGGACGCGGTCACGCGTTTGCGCGTTTGCCAGGCGGAACGCACACGTTCGAATTCCACGCTCTGTCACTGACATGCACACGTTATTATGATTAAAAGTATCGCTACTATAAAGCATTATAAATATAGATGAATCGTTATAATGTTGCATTCCTGTCATCTTCATTTTTTTCGTGTATAAGTTTGTATTTCATATTTCATCGAAGTTTCAATTGTATTAATAGATATTCATATATTATTCAATTTTATTATATTCATAATAATTTTATATGAAGATTTGAATATTTAAATATATTTGTTCCATTTACAATATATCAGCAAAATGATTACAAAATGACTATATTTGATATTACAATATATGTATATATATTTGTATATATTTATACATATATATATATATATATATATATATTATATTATTATATTTATATTTATATTATATATTTATATTAAATATAATGTGTATGTATGTATGTATACGCACGTGTGTGTGTATTTAATGATATAAAGAAAATATAGTAAAAAAAGAGAAAGAGAAGCATTTCACCTTTATTATTTTAAATTTAATGAAAGTAAAAAAAAAAGAACATATTTCAAAAACATAAACAGAACAATACATTTGATTAATAACAAAACATTTGATTAATCTTAAACATTTAGATTAAATGAAATATATTGATTTTGATATATGCAATCATTAAATTATATGTATATGAAAAATTTAAATTATTAAAAATGAATTTATGATATAAAATATTACGATATCAAATTAAGTACTATCATGTAGAATTAAGATAAAAGTAAAAACAATAAAAACGTAAATGTATTCTAACATAAAATATATGAGAATAATGCTTATTTTTGAATTCGAATTTATACATACAAATACATACTTAAATTATTAATAAATAAATAAAAATATATAATTAATAGGTCATTTTTAATAACAGTGAAATTGTATACAAAAATTTATGTTCATCATACTTTTATTTCCTCTACGTCACAAATCTTAAAAAATAGAAATGAAAAAAAATAGAAATGAAAAAAAATAGAATGGAAATTCAATTTATAAATCATAGATTAAAAATACAAAAATCTATATTTATTATACTACAGAAAATTGA
This sequence comes from Apis cerana, assembly GCF_029169275.1. Lineage (NCBI taxonomy): Eukaryota > Metazoa > Arthropoda > Insecta > Hymenoptera > Apidae > Apis > Apis cerana. Next base: position 13,322,230 of record NC_083854.1, read on the forward strand.
TATTTAAATCAGAATGAGTAATGAATTACAAAAACAAGAGGATTTTGTGGCTTACGAATGATTCGTTTCACTTTCTTGCATTTTACTGAACATGTCAGCAATTCAACAAAGAATAGGAAACTTCCTTATCGATGGATCAATGTCTGTGCCCGGAACTGGGCTAGAGGGCCGGGGAATCGTTTCTCCGGCAGCGATTTGCTTTAAGTAAGCTTTGCTATGTGCGCTTGCGTTAGTGTGCGTAGGCAAGGAGGTTACATGGGAAGTAGTAACATATACGAACCCAGTGAATCGGGACATGCGGATTTTACAGAACACTCCTCTATTCCTCACGACTTGATCCTTTTATGACCATAATCATAAAGTGATATTACACGATCCAAACGGCACACGTAAGCTATCCTTTTGAACACTCACGAACTTGGTTCACTTCGTATCTTCTTCAACTATGCAATTCCACTTGTAAAAGCGGCGTGCAGTTAGCGCGCCGGGTAAACAGCAACAGCACCAGCAGCATCGAGTGCCGTCAATGGCCACGATAAACGGCATTACGCGTACGTTACACGGGCCACGAGCGAGCCAAAAACCCGGCGTAGTCTCGCCTAATCGAAACGGAACTGGAACTGTCCGACTACCGTACTGTTCGCATACTACTACCTAGCGAAGATTTTCTTTCTCTCTTTCTTAGGTGCTCTCACACTCCCTCTTTCCTTGCCTCTCTTCTCCTCTCCTATGTACAGCAAATGAGCAACGCGCGAGATTCCGAGATGCGGCAAAAGGTGCAACCTCCACCTCCCCGCGACGGCGCTACTGCCCAACGATCACAACAGACAGTAAAGAGAGAAAGAGAGAAATTGTGAAAGTGTGAGAGAGAAATCAAGAGAGATCGAGAGACCTATGAGAGGAAGCACTGAGGAGGGGGAGGGAAAGAAGAGGAGGAGGAGGAGGAGGAGGAGGAGGAGGAGAGGGCAAGCAGAAGTTGGCGAGCTTGGTAGAAAGAGATGAAAGACAAGTTTTTAGAAAGAGAGCTAACTGAGTGACAGAGAGGTTTATAGGAGTAGGGTTAGGAGAAGTAAAGGGGAGGAAAAGGGAGTCGGAGGGAGGCATATGAGACATTCCTTCAGTGAACGGGTCGACCGAGTGTGAGTGCAAGCGAGCCGGTAAAATCGATGTGGCGAAGTGTAGCTGTGCCACTACGGCGTGCAAAGGGTGTGCTGTACTTTATACGTGGATCAGTAATTTGCCTTGTGACGTTATGTCATAGAATCAAATGCTACAGTAATTAATTAAATTTTATATATCAATAAATATAAAGATAAATGTATATAATAAATGCCTATACACAATAAAAATGGAATAAAATCTTTTTCTAGCACAATATATTTATATTTTAATTTTTAAATAAAATGTTAAAATTAACTAAAGCGTATTATTATATATACTATACACATTAATAATTATTGGGATATAATTTTTATGTTTTTATGTTTAACAACATTCTTTATAAAAATATTACATATATCATACATATATCATATATATCACTCATTTATTCCTTTTCTTTGTTTATTTAATTATAGATATTTATTTTTATGATAGATATATATATATATAATAATAGAATTATTTTTTCAAGAAAATATTTTATATTTATGAATTTGGAAGATATTTATACATTATTCAAAATATATAAATAATTAATTTCTAATAATAAACAAAATATAAGTATGTAATATCGATCTAATTAATAACATTAATAAAAGTACATACCTAGTATGTATATATAAACTTGTCGATGTACGTATGAAGTTAGCTGCAGCATTGTTTTATTTCGTAGGATTTTATATTGACTTACATAGTCGTGTAAAACATTGTATATCGAGAGTGGCACCTGTCTTAGAATTGAAAGACAGAGCGCCCTCACAACGATTCTACTAGTTACGCTCCTGGAATACGTCGTGCCGACGTGTGTTCCAGCCAGTGCGAGGGCGTATTACCGAGATGTAGTCCTAGTGGAGGGGATTGAAAGAACCAAGCGTACGTATGAAACGACGACTCGACGATCATAACTGGTCAGACCGGCGGGCTGGCAAGAGCATGTATCATCGTTTCTCACTATTCGCGTCTTAACAGTGTTAATAGTGTAATTAAATATTTTTATCAGTGTTTATTCTCAGTGTTTAAGTTTTTTACTTTATTTACATTTTGATTAATTAGTCACATTTAAATATATTGTTAATATAATTCGTTAATTAAAAATTGTTATAAAATCTCATTCCTTGTAAAGAAATGTTTTTAAATAATTTTATATTTACGCATATCCTGTGAACATAATTTTTCTTTCCCAATATGTATTTTTTTTTAATAATTTGGTATATTATTAGTTATTATTATATATAATTACTAGATATATATATATTAAATTTTACTTGATATTGTGATTAAGATTTATATCACTTCTACTAAATTTTCGAATTTTAATTACGAAATATTGAAGTGTAGAATTATAAATAGTGTTAAGTTACGTTCATACGTGCTTTCAATTTTTGACGGGATAAATGAACAAAATGATGGAATAGTAGTAAGTATATATGTACATTTTATACTATCGATGCGATATTCAAGTAAGGGGCAACGTTGCAATATGTATTTCGGATGCTGTGACAACATCGCATCAACAGTTTTTTCCATTTTTTAACGATACTATATATCGAATATATAATTTTGGTATATTCTCTTAACGTAATGCGAATGTATATTTAAAAATAAAATTTATCAAAATTTAAAACATAGAATTTATCATAATAAAATTTATGTTAGAGATTTTTTTTATTAATGTTTAGATTTAATTAATAAATTTTGATAATTAATAAAATTGAAATGAAAATGTTAAAAATTTATTGAAGAATTCATAGAATTCATATTTCGATGCGATATAATGATAATGAAAAAGTGAAAAAGCATATTTTTCAAATATACTTCGATTCATATTCCATTTTATCATATTATTATTTATAAAATACAAAATATTTGTTACAAGCATACGAAAAATTTTGTGTATTAAATAATTTTTTGTTAAAGATTTTTTTAACATAATATATATATCTTTAATCTTAATGTATGTGCGCGCGCGCGTGTATGTGGCGTATGAGTATATAATAAATGTGTTAAAATAAATATAAACATGAAAAGTGGGAAAGAGATCAAGAACACATTAAAATAAAAAATAAAGTGAAGGTGAATATGTACACGTTTAGCTCCTAGACCTTGCAATGCCATTCGATTGTAGAGAACAGTGGCGACAACAGCCACCAACGTTCGACGTGACGGCAACACAGCAATCACTACCCCTACTCCTTTCATGGAAGGGATCACTGTTTCCCCTCCATGTGTTGCCTTATCCCCCTCCAATGAACTCCCAATAGGTCGCACGCTCATTAGCCCAGTCGCGCACGATTCTCCCCCTCTGCCCCGTGCAGTCGCATGTCTCCGACCGATCAGCTGGTCGGCCACGCGGCGTTGCCTCGTTGCCTTGGCTTGCGCTCTGCTCACTGTTCATAGCCACGCGGTTTTCTGTGTACACCGTTTCAGGAAAAGTTAGGTACGATCCGGTACTCCGTGTAAACGGCGTGTGCGCATTGCACATTGCCTTACGAATTCTCTTCATTTTGTCCAAGTTAAAATACTCTTATAAATATAACGTAATGATATCATCTCACGTCAAAAATTTTAATTAATTTTCTTTTTTGTACGGGCTCGATTTTTTTAATTTCTTAAATTATATTAATTTTTTTTAAATTTATTTTTCATACTATTTATTCTAAAAATACGTGTATATATATCATTATATATACTATGTTCATATACGAATATGTTAAATTTTTTATTATTTTCTGTAAATTTCGTTCATTTATTTTATATATAATTCAAAATCAATATTTTATTGCATAGAAGTATATATATATATTTTTTATATGACAGTTTAAAAAATTATATAATATTTGAGTTGTTTATGGTTAACTAGTGTAATTTTAATTATATAATATTTTTCAATTATAATAAATTTCATCAGTTACAATTTCATTTAATTTTGCAATGAAATTGGATTTTTGAATTATTAAATACATAACACCAAGGTTTTTAATTGACAGATAATAATAATCATTTTATAATAAAGTTGCAATAAATTTGATTGAAAGAATTTTTAGAAGAATAATTAAAATCCGAATTAGTTTTTGTTTTTTAAAGATTTATAATTTATTAACTTTATTGTTATTTAAACTATTAGATAATTAAATTTAATAATATCTATATCTAATATCTAATATCTATAAAGTTATATTTTATTTGATATAAAAATATTTATATTTATTATAAATTTACTTTTTATAAGAGAATAAAAAATAGTGAAAATAGAAAAATAATAAACATATATTACGAATTATATTATTAAATTTAAGCTGAAGCAACTTGTTGCTAAATGAATAATTATATTATATCAATAAATTAAATGAATATGAAAATAATTATATGGCTATATTTTTTAATTTCTATGATGGATCAACATGGCAAACAATATGATAGGTAAGTCTTTTTTTCGAGTTTCTTGAAATTATGCCAGTTTAGATGTAAAAGCATCATAAATCATTTTAGAAAGATTTTCTATATATTATTTTGATAATTAAGATGAATAATAATATATTGTGATAATTGAAATAAGAATATAACGATGAGAGAAAAAAATTTAAAAGAAATTATTTTCACGAAAATTTATAGTTTTTATGTGTGTGCATGTATATGTGAAAGTACCGTTCTAAATGTGAGGATTATCAATGTTCATTGAAATATTCACTGTTAATAAATAATATATCATGCATGATAATGAAAGTTAACATATTCTTAACACATACACATATTCGATCTCTCTTTTCTTGTTTCATTTGAAATATTTTTTCTATTTTGCAAATATTTATTATAAAACTAAATTTATAAATTATTTATTAATTTTTTTCAGTATCATCGCATAATATCGATTTTATTAAATAAAAATCTAAAAATTTAAAATCTAGAAAACGAAAGTTATTAAAATTTCATTGGTATGATATATGTATTTCTTTATTATTTCAAAAGAAATGTTATTTTTGATTCACCTGATCTTCTTTTGATCATCTTTTTTAATACAATTTTTTTGTTTTGATGTCATTCGTTTGATGCTTTAAATATAAATGTAAAAAATGCTAAATATATAATAATAATTTATAATATCAATAAAAATTTAATAGTTATTAAACTTGATATAATTTATAATTTATAATTTATTAAGTTATTATAAGCAATTCAATTATATATAAAACAATGTATATAAAATACATATAATAAGAAAAAAGAAAGATAAGTGTTAAATCTATTGAATGTAAGATTAATATTTTTATATCACATAGTATATCAATTTTATTTATATTATTTATATTATCAGAGATTTTATTATAAATTAAGATGATAAAAATATTGATATTTAGCATTATTTGATATATTATTAGAATATATAATGAAATATAGAAAATATAGAATATATAATTTTTCATTTATAAATTTGATTGGGATAAAGTTATGTATTTTCAAAGAATATAGTCAGCTAGATATAGTTAGTTACTTGGCGCCACGTATCACGCATCTCAATGTTCTAAGCATTGACGCGCAAGACGACATTTATTGGCATATTGCGACATTAATTGTTTGAGTGGCTCGGTCACCGCAGAAATCCGATCGAAAAGTGCGATCGACGCGTCTTTTTCTTTTGTTAATATCTATAGTTTCTATAAGTATATATGTTGATTTGGTTATAATTTAATTTACACACTAATTATAAAGTATAAGAAAATATTTAAATTTTATAATTTAAAATTCTTGTAGATCATCATCATCATTCATTTATATATTAAATTGCTATCGAATAAGTAGCTTGATAGCTAATCCAAATGAAATATTTTTAATTGTAACGAGGAAAGAAGAAATATATCCAAAATATATTTTTGTTTTGTTAAGTCAAAATATATTTTAAAAAACATGTATTCGAAAATTATTATAATTTTGATATTATGCAATGATTTATTTTTATATATTTTTTGAAAATTAATTACAATACCTATCATAATATCAATATGATAAGATCAATATGATACATATGTACATATGTAATACATACGATGCATGTACGTGTGTGTGTGTATGTATGTATGTATATATATATACACACACACATATATATATATATATATATATATATATATTTATATATATATATCACTGATATTCTTTTACGCGTTATATTGAATACAAATATTTGATTTATATTTGTTATTTCTCTTTTTCTTTTGATCATTTATCAAGATTTATATATTATAAATTTTATAAATTGTCAAATTTAAATTTTTATATACCGGATATATTTTTTTTCTTGAACATTCGTTAAATTTTATTTTGATCATTTAAAATATCATTTAAAAATATGTAAAAATATGTATATAGAATATTATAGAAATTATTCCAATACAAGAAAAATACAAGAAAAAAATTTCAATAACGGATAATTGTATTTCATCAAATTGCATAAGTTGCGTTGCTTTACGATATTTTTTGATATAAAATATGAGTAATATAATCGTATTATATGCCATTCAAACGGTTATTTAAATGAATGAACATGATTATATGTTATTTAAGAATATGAATACAGGAACAGAATGGAACTATTCTAACTATTCTATATATTTTTTCAATATTATATACATATTTTGTTTAAGATCTGAATAAAAACTAAAAATTCTATTTATAATTTTTAAATAGTAAAAATCTAATTACGATAAAAAATATTATGATTCATTTATCTATAAATAAATATTTTATCATATAATTTTATAAATAGATATTCTATATATAAATTTATTTAATTTATTTTAATTTATTTTAATTATTTTATGTTAAAATACTATTTAATTAGAATTAACAGCTAACATTAACCTGTATATTTATTTGAAAAAAAATAATTTCATTATTATTTTCACAATATTATATTCAAATTATTTTTAAATAGCTTATTTTCATTATCTGCAGATAGAGATATAAAATATAATATGACATCATATAGCTCTATTTCGCAAAATGACATAAAATTCATTATTTTCGGATTTATATTTTTTATACTCTAGATTTCTAAAGTTGAACTAAACTCCTGATGAACACGTAAGCTAATTGTAAGTCACATCGATTACTTATTGGCCTATACCAAGAAAACGCATAGATATAAAATATATATAAATATATAAGTATAATGTAGCATGAAAATATTATTTGTATTACAAATATTATGTCTCTTAATATATACTTTGTAGATGATTTTAATTATCATTTATCATGATAAACATTAATAAAATTTATTAAATTGAAAAATAAAAATTCAATTAACAAATTAATATATATATATATATATATATATATATATATATATATATATATATATATATTGATATATAATATATATATTGATACGAGATGTTATTCTGTTAATATCATAATAAAAAAAATAATATTTCGATATTTTTTTTTTAAAAATAACTATTTTAATATTTATGCATAAAATTAATATTTATATTTATATTTATCATGAAATTTTTAAAATTAATAATTATTATAATATAAAAATTTTATAAAATATTTTATATATATATATATATATAAGATTTGAGATAAATTTTAGGGTGGGGCTCAAATATATGAACCTGAACCAAACACTAAACTAGGAAGATCAGTAACGATCGAATGCTCTAGTTCTTCTACGTGGCACTAGATGGTTGTTGGTAGCGACCTCTTTATTACAATGAAAAAACTATTCATTCCATCGATGCTAATTTTGATAAAATATTTATTATACAACACAATAAAATAAAATTGTATTTTTAATATTCTTTTATCGCTTATTTCTATTTATCGATCTAATTATCTAATTATTTGATCTAACAGTTCGATAGTTAAGTTTCTTCCCTTACAAATATATTATCAGTTTAATATGGAAACAAACAATTATTTATGTTTTTATGTTATCATTTGAAAATTTCTTTCTTTGTATTTTGATTATTTTTTTTTATTTTTCGTTAAAATTTTTTTTTATATTTTTTTATATTTCGAAATTTTATTATTCAGATTATATTGGTACGTAAAATTTTTTAATAATAACTTTAAGTTATTTTTAAATCATATTTTTCAAATGGTACATAATTTCGTAATTACTAATTTAATAATTTAATTTAATAATTATAATTTAATTAAGTAATTTAATAATTATCATATACTATATATGTATATATACAATCCATTGCAATTTCAAATATTAATATATAAACATTCATTCAATACGAACTTGTTGAGAATTTGCGTTCAATAAAAATATATTTCGAAAAGTTTATTTGGCTTTCTATAGTTATCCAAGTAATCGAACGATTCGTCACTTTCATCAACGAGGAAATTTGAGGAAAGTTAGAGATCTACCTATACGATAAATGAAGAAGTTTTTCGACAAATTATTCTTCTGAAAATATTGCCATGGCTGAAAGTATGGCTGAGATTTAAAAATGAGAGTTCCACACCGTTTATAGCCTGTATAGGCATTGCCAACAATAAAGTCACAACATGATGAATTTTTTAAATAAAGATTTGATTCTGCAAGCTTATACAATACAATCGATATAGAAATTTAAATCGGCATACGATTTATGACACAATTTATTTGTTGATTGATTGTATATTTGAAAAGGAGAAATAGTTAATAATATTTGTACGAAAACTATTTTCAGCAACGAAGCGATTTTAAAGAAAATAAAACATATTCATCATATAAATAATAGCTATCGTAAAATTATCACACTTCGAATATTACAAACCCTCAATAAGAATCTCCAAGAAAAGCCAATGCATTTGCTACATATCACTGTTTAGTGCTGTTTAATTGGGCCCGAGAGAGGTGATTGAGTCGGATATCCTTTTGAGAATGAAGACGATTATGCACTTACAGTTAACGGAGAATGCTACCGCGAGATGTTAAGTAACTTTTTGTGGTCAGAATTGAATCGCATTGACTTGGAAGATTTGTGGTTCCAACAAGATGGTGCCGCATGCCATATACAGTCACCCATGAAAGTCTTCGTACACCCTATAAAAAGGCCACTTTTATTAAAATAGACGGTTGTGTGATAAAATTTGTTTCTTAATGTATAAAATAATAATAGTTACAATAATCATAAAATATTTTTTATTAGGGAAAATCTATATATCATTACGATGAAGAAATTTCCGTAAATGCATAGAAGATAAATAATTATATCAAATCTTTTGATTTTTGATAATAGAAGGAGGAAAATGAAAGGAAAAAATGAGGAGAGGAGTGAGCGAGCGAGCGAGAGAGAGAGAGAAAGAGAGAGAGAGAGATTATTTAAAATGTTTTGTGGAAAGAAGCAGAAAGATATTGCGGTTAAAAAAAATCTATGCGTTCTGTGTTTGTGGTATAATGATTTGGAATTTGTATCTATAAAAATTAAGAAGCATTTGTAAGAAAATAGAACAGTTGAAATACGTGGAACAATCACTACAGGTTTGTTTAGATATATGTATTAAAATTTAAAGATTGATAAATGCTTATTTCAAATATTTAAAGATAAATAAATAAGTACTAGTCTTAATATAGAATTTACGATAAAATTTCATATCATTTTGTTTTAATAAATATCACCTTCTTATAGCATGTACGAAAAGTTTTACGAGTGACTGCAATTAATAATATAATCGATTAATTCTTATCAAAACTTAGAAATTGATTAATATTAAGAAAAATATATATTAATTAACTTTAAAGATCATATTGATTTAACGATGTTGAAAATAAGATATAAATATTAGCACCATTTTTTGTAAAGTGCATAAATTATAAAATCGATTATGATCGAATATTTAATGAAATTGAATCACAGTTATGCGCGAATATATGTATATATACTATATCAGAAATTTTAAAAGAAAAATGAATTTGCTATTTATTTATTAAAATAAATATGGCTATTTGATTTCTATATTGATCTTTATCTCTTCTGTATTTAAGCGTATAGAATACGAAGAGTTGATGGAAGAAGAAGAACTTTATGTAAATTATAGAAAAAATAATGTTTGATCAGATTTTTTTTTCATTTTTTATTATGGAACCACTCACCCACCCACTTAAACACACATACATACACAATGTTTTTATATATTTTATATACTATATCAGAAGTTGATCACACTATTTTCATTAGATTTTTCATATATGTATCGTGAAACAAGCCAAGGCATAATACTTTCTTATTTTTATATTTTTTCTTCTATTTTTGTATTTTCATTTTAAAACTGGAATAAGAAAATTTTGACCATTCAATTTGACCATTCATTTCTTTTTATTAATTAATTAAAAAGATAAAATATGTAAAAAAATAATTTTTTATTATCTGAAATGATGAATCATCGATTTTTTACTTTTGAAAATCTAATAAATATAGCAATGATGATGTCTCTATTCTCTTGATCATTCATATTATTTATTTTATTGGTTTAACCAAATAAAAAGAACTGTTATAATTCCTTGTTTGTATTATGTTTCATAGAATCAATATTAATTTCATTGATTTATATTTAACAAATCCAGGGAATTTATCATAAAAAAAAATAAGAATTTTCGTATAATTCATAAAAAATGTTATATATATATATATATCTTTTACATAAGAAAGAAAATATAAAAATTTAATATCATATATATTCTCATAAATTTTTAAAAAAATAATAATATATCATTTTTATTATATATATATAATAAAAAAGTGTATCTTAATTATAAAAATAAATTTAATATAAATTTTTTTTATATTATAAAATATATGAAAAATAACTTTAATGTAAATAACTTTATTTCTAATTTGTAAATTTATTCCAAATTTAATAATAATTTAATAAATCAAATTCTTTTTTGATTTTATCAAATTTGCAATATATATTGAATATATTTTCTTTATGATTTTGCAATAATCAATTTAAATTATTTTAAACTGAAAATATTACGCATAGTATCACATAGAGTTGTCGAACATCTCCCAGTTTGTTGTTGCGATCAGTAACTTATTAATAGAGGGATTACAAAATTTAACGATGAAGATATTATTCGTTTGAGAAAAATTTATCGTAGATCTTTGCGTTGTACATTTGTTCGGGATTATATTACTGTGATGTAACATTGATAGAAAAAATTAAAAGAAAAAGCAAGAGAAAGCATTTTGTCCTGAATTTAGTGAAAAAACTTATCAATAATCTAGCTAGTTAGATCTGTACCCTAGACATCGCGAGAGTAATGGTAACAATAGAGACCAGATTAAAGGATAAATATACACACGTATAGGAAACGAGCAATTGGCGAGAATCACGTTCGACATGCGTCCCTCTGGTGACGAAAACAGGAAGGGCTGCCACAATTAATTTTTACCGACAAATTTTCACTCGCATCCCAAAGTTAATAAAACCGTTAAATTATTTATTTTCAAATTTAAAAAAAAGACAATATATCTATGTTATAAGCGCAAATGGCAGAAAAAAATTTTTTGTAAATTTTAAAAAAATATATATTCATAAATATGATTCACACATTTGCATATTCTATTATAAATACACATTAATTAATAAGTAATTAATAAGTATACGTAACTTACATATTACAGTTCGATCATGTTATATAATAGTTGTTTTACAATAAATGGTAGATAATATTTTATAATTTCTGATAAATGATATTGAATATACATATAAATGATATGATACTTGGAATATTTATAAAAACTCAAGATATCACAATTTATACGAATCGAAAATCACTGAAATTTGGAGTCAAGCAAAACTTAGATAAACATACATCTCTTAAATAATAATTCTGCTATTTATATTCAATAAGCCAATTTATAATAAGAGAATAAGAATAAGAGAATAGGCTCATTAAAGGCAACAAGAATAATGAAAACAGGAAGTGTCGTCGAATTTATAATATTATTGCTAATTTTCATGATAATGTTGAAAGAAAAAACTATACATTAGTAAAATAAACAAAAGAAAGAGATTAAATTTGGTTCAGGTGATACTTTTAATAAAGATTATATTTTGGGAGATATACATTACATTTTACAAGAGGAAAGTAAATTTGATATCTTTAAATCGAAATTAGATAATTGTATATGGAAAATATTATAAAAATAAAAAATTTATATCAAATTTAATTATATTAAATTTATATTAAATTTATATGGGATTATGTAATCATCGATATTAATAAAAATTTAATATTCATCGACAAATTTTTAAACAGAAAATTAGAAATATTGGTATATTAAAAAAAATTTTTAAATAAATTAAAAAGAAAAAAAATAAAAATAAAAAATAGAAAAATTAGATTATTTGATAATAAAATAATCATTTGAAGTATACATTTTGAATCATGAGAAAGAAACGAAATAAATAAAATAAATAAACTTCATTGATGTAAATATCATGAAAAAATTATTTAACAGTATATAAACTTATTATTATATTTAAAGACGAATCAGTTGCACATTAATATAAGCTAATATAAAAAATAGTAAATAATAATGCGTTCAAATATTTTTATGGCACATAATTTTTTCTTAAGAATACATGGAGAACAATTAGGAAAAAATAAAATAATAATATAAATATAAGTTTCTTTTTTTTCATTTCGATATGAAAAAATAATTAACAATGTAAAGTTAAAATATATTTCGAAAAAGAATGAAAAGATATTTTTATATTGATACGTTATAAAAATATTATTTGTTGTTTCAATTTAATCATACAACGATAAAATTTTAATGATAAAATTAATAAAATTAAAAAACTAAGAAAAGAAAGAAACAATAGATATGTTAAAATACATATATTAAAATTGATATACATGTTAAAAAAAATAATGCGAATAGTATTTATTAAAAAAGCTTTTAATATTTAAAATTATATTTATTTATAATTGGAATAATTATTAAAGAAAAAATAATCAGTTCAATTGAAACGATTAGACAAATAGAAAATTTACGCATAAATAACAACAGTCTTAAATTGTTTGAAAAACCTCTAACTTGAATAACAAATAAATTTTAAATAAGTTTTTTCTTCTATAACTTATTATAATAATAAAAATAAAAAAAGAATATTATTCGAAAATCATTACGTTTCAAGATAAAATTTGTTATATCGTAATTATAATCGTACATCGTAATAAATCACAAGATAAAAATACTTCATGATGATCATTTTCCAGTTTAAGTATTTCAAAAAGCATGATGAAATTGATGAAAATCAATGAACAATAACTTCACTCGCAATATTATTCTCTTTTTCTTTTTTGATATCATATCTAATATGTTTCGTTATCATGAAAAAAAATTGTACTATGGTAGTAAAATTTTATTTTCCTTTCAATACGAAATATCGTAATTTGATTAAATTTGTATTGAAATCTAAAATAGCAGAATCAAAAATATAAAATTAATTTTAATCATGGTTAATGATAAAATCTAGTTCTACTTTAAATATTTTTTTCATAAATACTACAAATCATTATACATTTGCATTGATTTAGATTATTTAAGTTAGCCATTGTGCATTTGATACAAGAATAGTATTTTTACTAAGGATAAGAGATTACCATTTATCCGAATGATAATATTTTTCCAAATATTATAGAGAGACATATATTTTTTCAATTTTCTGGTTAAAATGAAATCTTTTTAGATTTATATTGTGTGATTCCCATGAAATATATATTTTATCATATAGTAATAATTTCATACTGTAATAAAAAGACAACATTTCTTATATTTACGCGATTCTCCTTTGTATCTTTGTACTTTTTTAAATGCGCGCGCGCAAAAAAAAAGGAAGAAAGAAAAAAATACGAGATATATATATATATAGAAAGAAAATGATGCGGAAAAAACAAAAAAAAAAAAAAATAAAAAGAAAGAGAAAAAATAGACGCGAAAAATAGCTTACCCTTGCTCCGAGAAAGCGGGCCTCCAATAACTCCTGCTTCCTTGGATCCAGGGTGGCCTGAAAGTGCTCCATCTTGACGCCAGCGCCTGAAAAAAATGATTATTACGTTACATCGATGAAATTGTATTGATATTTAAATAGAATACGCTAAAATATCGGTAATAAACATATGTTGCATCAAAAAGATTTTACGATCCGAAAATAATATCAAAGATGAACATAAATACATCAGAAAAAATTTTACATTGACTAACACTAAAATTTATTTTTTTAAACATACTTATGTATATTTAATTGTACATATTTAATGTATTATAAAATTAAAAAACACATTTAAAAAATGTATTATCATATTTTTATTCCATTATATTTTTATTTGATTTATAGTAGATAATCATAGAAATTTTTTTAAAATCAGGAACTATTTGGAAAAATACAATATGACAGGAATTATTTCGTTCCTTTTTTATTTCTAAACAATTAAAAATATCTAAAAAATATTTTATGTTTCATTCAAGAGATATTCATATTAAGAAATTCATATTAAGAAAGCAATTATAATTTTCGAACAATTAAAAAAATATTATAATAATAAAATAAAAAAATAAATAACATAAAAAAAAGTTTCGGAAAGTTTATAAAAATAGATAATAATAATATATATATAATGATTATATGTTTCTCCGATAAATATAAAAATATATAAAAGATAAATTAAATTTTTTACAAATTATTAGAAATAAGAAAATTCGAATGAGTTTTTTTTATTATCAATTCTTTTCCTGTCGGACAAAAGATATAAAACTTTTAACAAAGTTAAAAAAAATCTTTACAAGTAAAACGGAATTTTTGAAAAATAAAAGAAAAATTATGGGAGCAATGAATATAATTACATGTGATTTTCATTTTTAAATATGTGAAATTTCAATTTTATATTATTTCAATTAGACAAATTTCATGAAAATATAGAATACACATAAAAAATTAATAAAATACTTTTGTCACAAATAAATCTCTTTCGAAAGTATTATATTATAGCCATTACATCGATTCAAATACAAATCCTACATATATCATTAATAATAATAAAATGTGATTGATCAAATATGAAAAAATAACTCAACACCGTTAAACATCGTTAAACATTATAATACATATGTATAAATTATATTTTATATTATTGGGAAGATATTATTGGAAAAATTTCTTCGGATTTTCTTGAATTTGCTTATGTTTGCAATATCATCATAAAATTATTTTTAACTCAAAAGTCCAAACAGGAATAAACATTTTAACAGAGAACTTTTCTACACGAATCTAATCTATCCTTTTTTAAACTTTAAATATGTTTTATTCATAACTGGCTATTTAATTTTAATTACAATTATGATTGGTCTACAATCAATATATTATTAATATATTATGTCCTAAATTTTAACAGGTCCTGATTTTTTAAAATCTCTTCGAATTCTTTTTTTAATAAATATACATACATAAATATATATATTATATAATATAAATAATATTTTCAAATAATTGTGTTAGTTTATTTAAACGAAAAAGTATTTTTTCCCCATTTAATTAAAATAATTTATTATTATTATTATAATATTTATTATTTTATTTTGTACTTAAATATATATTTATTTTTATTAGAAAAATATAAATATGTTTTTTTATTTTTTTTTTTATATTTCTTATATTCTTATATTTTTTATATATCTATCTAATTATTAAAAATAAAATCTTTATTTTTTTTATATTTTTTATATATGAAAAAAATCATTATTTGTTATTTTGTATTTTATATTTTTTTTAAATAATCAAAAATTTGGAAATAATTTATTTCCAAAATAAGATTTTTGAATTTGTTGGTAAATATTTTCATTTACATAATATACATAATATAACATAATATTATTTGTATTATATATTAGAATGATTTTAATTTATATATCAATATACATCATATATATATATCAATATATATATCAATATATATCAATATCAATAGTTGCTTAATATTGATTAATTCATATTAATCAATATTATTATAATATTATTCATATTAAAAAATTAATTTAAAAAATTATATTATAAATATAAAATTTGATAAATATTGAGATTATTATAGATATAAAATAATAAATTAAAGTAATTTTTATCCGTGTTTTATGATTATTTTTTTCACGATAATAAGATATTATTAATTTTAGAAAAGAGTAAAAGCATCGAAAGAAAAAGAAAGAAAGGAAGGAAAACGAAAGAAAGAAGAAAGAAAAAAGAAAAAAGAAAAAAGAAGAAAGAAAAATAAATAAACGAAAGAAAAGTATTTTATCAAAAATATCAAATTAATCTATCTATTCTTAGAATTCAACATGATTTCAACAAGTATATATTCAAATCGTTATATTTATTTATTCCCCATTTTATTATCTATAGTCCTTCATATATATATAGTACGATTCTTTTTCGCAAATTCATCGGTACACAATACATTTTAAATAGGCATATTTCTTTTAGGTAATATTATACAATAATTTTCATTTAAATTGATTTTTTATTATATTATTCGAAGAAATATAACATAATATTTCAAATATTTGTATATATTTTATTTATATTTAATAATAAATAAATCACTATACTACGACAAACAAATATATTATATAAAATCTATGTTAACAGTTTTAAAATAATTTTTTAGAAAATACTAAATAAAATGTCCATTCATATATATATTTACACATTGTTATTACGAACTCACGAATATCATATAATGATATTCAATATTTTTCCATATATGTACATTATTCATATATATATATATATACTTCTATATATTCGAAAATATAACATTCTATTACATATTAATACAAATTATATTTACGCGTATAAAATTGTAATGTACAAACTTTCAAATGATAAATAATATTTTAATTGTTATTAAATTTTTTTAATTAATTTAATTAAATTAAAAAAAGATAAAATTTTCAAAATCATATAGTTTAATAAATATTTATGAATAAAAAAACTTTTTCTTTTTATTAAATCATTTCTTTTTAATTGCAATCATGTGTTCTACATGTGTGCAATCCTTACATGTGTTCTACTTTGTTTATTACTGTGTTTTTTTAAAATAATAATATATAATTTAATTTTAAATTTACAAAAAATTTTGACTGAGACCTTTAACATCATATCTCAGTTAATCAAGTTTGTACAGAATATTTTTAATAATTTAATTTTATCATGCTAAAAATAAAAATAATATTAATCGAAACTAAATAAAACAAGCTAAACAAGCTTTGACTAATTTTAACGAGCAAAAGATTATATAACTGTAATTTTTATTTATAAAAATTTATAGTTAAATATCAATTATAGTCATAAATATGTATTTTTAGTTTGATTAATATACATTATCAATATATAATTATCAATATAAACAAATCATAATGTTAAATTTAATTAATTCTAATTTTCAATGTTTCTATATCTATATAATTTTATAACGTTAAACTAAAGTAAAGTAGTAGATACTTGATGTACTTGTAAAAAATGTATATATAAGAATTAAAATGTTTTGTATATTAGAGGTTAATAATTTTTTGTATACATGACATTATTTTATATATATTAATAAATCATTAATTTTCTATTACATTTCATATACATACATATTTATATATATATAATATAAAAAAAATAACTGTAATTTATACTATATTTTATTTTATTTATGATACTATTTAAAATATATGAATTGTAAAAATTTATTTGTTGTAACTTATCTGATTATCAAAAATAATATTCTATAAAAATAATATTAATAATATTAAAATTATAATATTCTTATTATGATTAATGTTTATAATACAATTTAATTATATTTACAATTTTTATCTTTAAGATTTATTTTTAACTATATATAACAGCAAAATTGTTAATCATATTTTTTTAATATTTTCTTATTAATCAATTTAAATAAAATAATATTCGTTTTTCACACTTTTTGATTTTAGTAACTTACAAATGAGCATACATGCAATATATTAATTTTATTTAAATAGAATATAGATTTATGATATATAAGATTTATAAAACTTACCACCACCAGAATTCCAACAATTATCAGTCATCCCTGTTTATCCATCTGTAAAGTTTGGCACTACATTATTACACTGACATCTAATTTTATCATATCACATCACAAATATATTTGTCAAATACATGCACTCTCGATGCACTTTTGTCAGCTCTTTGCCACTAAATAAACTCCTAACTTTGTTGAATCTTATTACACCAATGAGAGCACAACACTCTTTAAGTATAACATTAAATATGTTTAAGTAATTTTAATCATTTTAAAATTTTAATCACATTTATAATATTATACATACAATTTATTTTTATGACATGTACTAACAATAACTATTTTATATAAAATTCTAAAGAAAATGTTAATAATTATTAAATTTAATATTTTTTATTTATTTCATTTCATTTACTTTAACAAAAGATATTTTTAAAAAGAGAATATATTTTCAATATAGATATATGAAATATATGTTTCATATATTTTTTCCACATTTAAATCTAATATTATTTATTTTCCTAAGATCATAGTATACTATTTATTTTATTGAAAAAAATAAAATTAATAGAAGATAAATTAATACGTTGATATATATATATATATATATGTAATGTCATTTAAAAAATTTTAAACACTACAATGAAGATTTAATAATAATAATAATAATTCAAAAATAAATATTTTAAAATAAAATAATTTTCTAATTCTAATATTAATGAATATTCCAAGTATGAATTTAATATAAAAGTTTAGTGTAAACATATGTACCTGCATGAAATAATACTATATCTTCCCAAAATATTAAAATTACAATTTAAATATAATCTTTTTTTTTAAATAAAGAGATACATATTTCTTTTCTTTGTTTACAATGATAAATTTCTTCCTAAAATCTATTTTGCTTAATAATAGTATGTATTTAGAAAAATGACTGCCATATTAACCTAAAGGATATGGAGATAAACAAGAACACATCTGAAAGAGGGATGATTGGTCAAACGGTGTAATAAAGTATAAAATAATTGGTCGAAATTTACTTCTAATTGTATTTTAAAATAATCGCGATTCTTATAAATAGAAAAACTTATTAAATATTAAAGAGAGGTTATGAAACCTTGTAAATAGATGAAATCATACAGAAAAATCAGAACAATATTATAGATATTATGGAACAGATAGATATTATTCATTCGAATTAAACAGATATTCAATCATTTCAAAAAGGATATTCTATCTGTTGTATTTGTAGTGAAATGCTTTTTCATAGGTAATTAAAAACAATTAATTTAAAACTTGAAACGAAATATAAGGTTTTTCTTGCTTTATGAGATCTACAAACCATCCCTATTTTTTTCAACGATACTTTAAGAATATTCGTTTAATGATTTTAATATTATCGTGTGCGTGCGCGCGTGTGTGTGTATGTGTATAATCGATAAGATTTTTTATTGTATAAAGATCATAAAATATTATTTCATCGATAAAAAAATTTCGAAAGAATAAGCTACTTGAAAACTCGTCTTGACATCATGACGATTGTTACGAAAGCACAGAAACGATCGTGATTCTTGATTATGAACAACCAAATATACAACAGAGGGTTCCTGCATTGTCTGTATTACACCGTTTCCTCTCTTCTCTCCTCTACCTTCACCGCTTCTTTGCCATCTCCCCCTTCCATCTATCCATCATTCTTTGCATCACTACTTCCTCAGATAATTCTATCTTTTTTATATTGACCAACAAGGTTAAATGCTCATCAATGTGAAACTGTATATGCGACGTGTTCATGAATTTTAGTGGTCAGTTAACAAATGCCCTGTTTCTTTAACATACCTTGTAAAACATAATAAAATACCGTTTCTTCCTCCTAGTTTCTGTCTTTCTTTTTTATTCTACTCAAACTATTTCTTTCTTTTTCAAGGCATAGCGCACTTTGCTTATCGAAAGAAAGGGGAAAATTCATCTGGAAAATGGCTGCCACCAGCCAGTTACCGATTTATCCCTTTCTTGCATAGCTAGTTTTAACGTGAATAGTAACAAGTAAGCAAACATAAACTTCGCTAATATTTTTTGTACGCAACACAACAGATCGTTGTTATGATCGAAACACCAATTACTCAATAACACAAATGTATATTTTAGACGCCGGCACATACACGTAATAATCGCACTTGCTACTCCGAGAGAGTATACGTACTAGATTTTTCCTCTAGAAATCTTACGACAAGATTTTCTTTTGTCACCTACACATACGGAATTATCGTTGCACTTATAAACATTGCGGTTTATCACAAAAAAAATCACTATATGATAACCGAATAATGATTATCAGCGTCTTAAAATCAATCTAATTTTCTTTTGCACGTATTTCAACGACAGTGACGTCGCTTCACCATAGCACTCGCATGAGTTTCTCTGTCTCGCTCGCATCAATAGTCTCTTTCGCCACCTTACGACTTCGGGTATTATCGGTGAACTACGATGTTTATTCGGCACATCGGCTGACCAGTCACTGTTCACACTGAGATCGTCTCTGCTCTCTTCGTTTACCTATTACATTGCTACTTTCGGATAGTAGATACACTGTTGCCACTAACTAGTCTTCTGATTAATGAGAATATATATATATATATATATATATATATGCATATATGTAAATCAATTATTCTGAACAACAATAGATTATTATTCTTAAAATTTATTATCATATTTAAAAAAAAATAAATAATTTTCTTTGATAACTAATAGACGAAAAAAAAAAAAATTTTTTTTTATAAAATTTATATTGTGAGTATAATTTAATTAGATATATGTAATAAAATGCCTGTGCACGTGCTAACGTATTATTTGCATATGAGCATGTACATGTACATACATATGTACATATATTTATATATCATATTATAAAATGAGAATTGTTTAATTATGTTTTATATATATATATAAAAGTTTATTCTTATTTCAAATTATCATTTATATTCTAATCTTATTATCGGATTGGAACAAAATAATATTATTTGAATAAATATTTTGATATTAAGAATTTTATCGATTGATTATTTGAATTGTATGAATTTAATTATATTTTAATATAATAGAGTTTTGTTCATGTTTATTTCATTATTATTAGAAAAGAAATGAAAGAAAGTGAAAAGAAAACAAATGAAAGAAAACATTTTAATTAAAAATTTTATGTTAGCAATGATCATAAAATGATCATAATTTGAAAAAATATACGAAAAAATTCAATAATGAATATTTAATTTAAAATTACTTGAAATATAAATATATAAAACATATTGTCATTTTGTGCAAATTAATATTAAAAATATAAAACAATTAAATATATCATAATTCTAATAGATATTAAATTATTGTTTAATTTTTTATTAAATTTAGTGTATTTATTTTCAAAAAATTTTTCAAATTTTTAAAACTTTTATTTTCTTAGATAATTATTTATACATGTTTATACCTATTTAAAATTGTTTTTATTTAAATTTTATCATGTAATGATAGTATTTATTAAATAAAACTAATTTCAATTATATATTATAAAATTGAGTTATATTATTAATAATATAAAAAAATTAATGTACTAATAATATAGTTATATCATCAAATTGACTTTATATTAATGAATATTTTATGAATAAAATATTTTTAAGTAATGTGCAAATGTGTTCTATAAATTTATAAAATAAAATAAAAGAAATTATATTAAGAATTATATTAAGAAAAGTTGTAATAAATAGGTAAATTTAAGATATAAGTCTGATAGATATAATTTATAATAATTATAAACATTAATTGTATCGATATTAATTTTAATATTCGTGATCTGCCATTTATTATTGTTTTAATATTTACAATTTTTAATTACAATATGTATGCATAATTGTTTATCGCAAGTTTAAATAATATCTTGCATTATATTTGATTGGAAATATTTTGTAGCGGAATATTATAAATTTTATAAAATAAAATAAATTTGATCACACAATCAAATAGAATATTCTTTTTATTCGAAATATAAATTTAAAGACACATTGAAACTTAAATGGAAAATTTATCAATTTATCCTTTATTGAAGAATTTTACATGTTATTTTTTTCAATTTTAAACAGGTTTAATTAATATTAGACGAATCTAGCTCGATTTTTAAAAACAATTATTTTTAATTTCTAGTAATTTTGTTATTATTTTATAAAAATTAAAGTTATGAATATTTCGCAAATAACTTATTTTAACTCATTTCTTTGAAATATTTTGTAATATAATATGATTAACTAAATTTATTTTAAATTTTTAAGATATGCAATATACAAAAAATTATTATGTGCAAAAATTATACGAAACGAAGAAATATATTTTATAATTAATATTTTTTAAATTTGAATGTAAAAATTAATTATATTTATATATTATTACTATATAATATTTTACGTTATTAATAACGTTACATTACGTTATATAATATTTTTACGTTTCATACAAAAATTTATATAAATATATCAGTTATTATTTTAATAATAAATATATACATATTTAATAATTTACATACTTTTAATATCATTATAATCTTAATATCATTATCTTTCATGATCATCATTCAGTATTAAAGATATTATTAATCTTTATGTGCTTATTATAAAGAGAAAAGTCATAATATAATAAATCAAAAAAATAAATATTTTAATTTGTAACGAATATATTGATAATACAATAAAAATTATTGATAAACTTTTAAGAAATATTTTTTGAAAAATATTCTAAACAAAATCTGTGCTATCTTAATAAATGTTCAACTTGCTACATCATTATAAGAAAATAAATTTTAATTTCAATTACAACAAATATATTATAAAGTTACAAACAATATATTATAAGAAAATTTGCATATATTTATACTTTATTACAAATAATTTAAAATAAATGAATAATTACAAATATTTCATTTTGAAGCGAATTTTTGAAAAAAACAAGAAAATACATAATAATAAATATAAATATTAATATTAGTAGCAAAAATTAATAATTTTGAAATTAAAAGAATATGTGATACGAAACATTTTACCATTTCTTATCATTATATACAACAAAATAACAATTCGATTATAGTATATATTTATAAATTTATATAATACATACAAATTTTTTAATCATTTTTGTGCTTCATTTATCCTAAGAACATTTTCATACATTTTGAGATAGATACATATACAGATTATTTTAAGAGATTTACATTAATTATTATCTTCTTCAAACATATAAAAGAAATAAAAAAAAAATCTATATAAATTCAAGCTTGAAAATTTTTTATTATAAAATATTATACATAATTCATTGACATTTAAAAAAAATTGTATATTAGACTTATAGAATTACTAGAATTTGATAATCATTATTAATTATTATTCGCACACCTTTACGAATCGTTAAATTTAATGTATAATAATCTAATTTCGTTCTAATCTAGTTTTATTTTTCGCGATAATATTCAAATTCCATTTGTCAAATTAATTTTTTTTTTTTTACATAAACATGTATATATTATAATACGATTATAAATATATTTTGAATACGTTATTAAAATTTCTATTAACTATTTATTATAAGTATATTATAAATTAGATTATAATTTCATTAAAAAATGTCGTGAAACAAAAAAATATATTTAAATTTAGTGATAATAATCTATAAGAAAACAAAATTCGATCATTATAATCAGTTCAATGTTGTAAAAATTTATTTCTATAAAAAATTTGATGTTTTGTTATCTACAATATGAGTGAGCAATAATAATTTCTGTTTGAATTGATATGAAATATAAAAAAAATTACAAAACAAGATATTATTATTTATTATGTTTAAATGATAAAAATATTAATAAAAGATATTCGAAGTTTAAAAAGAGTTTAAAAAGTTTATAGATAAATAAGAAGAAATCATATCTTTTTCCAAAAATAAGTTTCGCGTATATGTATACATATTTATATGTGAATTTTTATTAAGAATTATTTTTAATCAAATAAAACATTAATGCATTTTTCAATATCAGACATTTGATTTTTACATGATAATTTCGTACAATATATAATTTAGCAATTATTAGAATAAATATTACAAATTAATAAATTTTATTACGTATGTATACACAAGCATACGTACATATACATTCTCTTTCCCATTTGTTCTAACATTTATACAGTTATATTATTTCGAATTAGTATCAAATAATGTATGTATAGCTCCTTCTTACTCTCTTTAAAATTAAAATTAATAATGATGGTCAACAAATTTAAATATATATATATATATAAGACAACTAAACAAAATAATTTTATGGCACATATAATACACTGAAATTAAATATAAATCTTATATTAAAAACAAAATACACATTATCACATTTTGAAAACCCTGTTTTATAAATAAATAATAAAATTAACAAAATTCTTTTACTTTACATATACTTATAAATATTTATATACAAACAAAACATTATTTATAATTTGAGCAAAATATAACAAAATTTGTTATGTATACAAACGTAATACATACATACGTAAATACATGTCATGACTAGTACAATACAATTTTATAAAAACAAATACATACATGTGTGTGTGTGTGTGTGCGTGGTGTGCGTGTGTGTGTAAAATTTTCTTGTAATAATAAATATTTTTCATATTGTAAATTATAAGTTTGTGCTAGCATATATATATATGGCATGTATGAACAAAAATATTTACTTATAATTTATTAATAAATATTAATTTTTCGAATTATATGATATTTTAAAAAAAATCTAATAATTATGTATGTTTCATAATTACTGATTTATCTATTATTCGAAATCAAATCCATATATTTTATAATTATTATTATTATTTTATTTGAATTTTTTCCAATTTCTTTAATAAAATTTTTTTATTATATTGTGCAATACTTATTTTTGTAACTATGCAAAGTTCAGTAATAATTAATACATTATCATTTTTATATTGTTATAATAATATAAACATAAGAATAATTATTTCATATATTTCTATTTTATTTAAATATTTTCATATATTGTTAATTGCATATTAAGATTTATTATATATTTAATATAATGTAAATAACTACTTTCATATATCTGATAATTGATGCAAATATAAAAAAATATATTATAAACAAAAATTTATTATTTTTTGAAATTTTGAAATTAAAAAAATCATTAAATAGTTCAAACATATATATATATATATATATATATATATATATATACACACACATACACACATAACAAAATATAATATTTTTATTTTGAATATTTTGATTCTTCCATTATTATAACGAAGTATATTATATTATATTATATATTATATACCTTGTTAATGAAATAATAATAAAAGAATCAAAATAGTCAAGATAAAAATATTTGTTTTTGTAATTTGTTTTTGTAGTATATAAAATAATATATATTATTTTACAATATATAATATAAGATCAAAGTTTATATTTTTGATAGTTATGTTTTGTTAATAAGTTTTAACAATTTATATCATGGACTAATTAATTTTTTTTATGGTATTTATATAAAAAATATATATAAAAAAATTAAATGAATAAAAGCACGTAAATGTTACAATGTGCTTCATTTACAAAACACATGTTTTAATTTTTTCAATTAATTCCAAACCTATATATTTGCCAATAGATAAAATGTTTCTTTTGTTAAATAATTTATTCTTATTGCTAAATTATTAAATAATTTTTATTTTTTACTTTTTTTTACTAAATATATGACATTCAAAAAGAATTCATCAATAACCAAACATTCTTTTTCACAAAAATATTTGGAATTAGAATTTATATAAGAAAAAGAGGAATGATCATTACTGAATATATTTTTTGAAATTTTACATAAAATATTTTTTCCGATGATTAATAATTATGAATATAATAGAAAATTTAAATAAAAATATCATATTTACAATAATTTTTGCAATATAATTTACTTTATATGCAATATTTCTTATACTTAATATAAAAACTTTTGAAATTAAATTTGGGAAATTATAGTTTCAAATTCTATTCTATTATTAAAATATAATATTACGATATTACTGAAATAATACTGCATTATTATAAATAAATAAAATATTTTAATTAAACATTTAAATATTTTTTACTATACATGTACAAAATATAATATTTTTTGCCATATATATATATATATATATATGAAATAGATCCAATTATATTATTAATAAAAAATATTTTATATTATATAAATAAACAAATATTGTTGCATAATTTATTTGTTTAATAAGATCATTATCCTTTTTAATTAGAAAGATCAGTAATTATGAAAAGAAAATAATTATTAATTAAATAATAGAACAAAATATTAATATTTTATATTAATATTTTATATACTTTATATTCTTTCATCACATTACGCGTTGATATATTTTAGTATTCAAAATTTTGTTATAAGAACAATTTTTTTATACTATCTGCTGTTTTTATAATTTATTATTGAACTATTTTTCAGAAGTAACTAAATTTTTTGTTTCACATACCTGTTATTTATGTTGTATGAATATGTATAGTAAGTATACTATCATTTTTATAGCATCCAAAAAAAATGAGGGTCCAGGGAGCAGCAATCGAATGTACGAAATTCAAGTTTTTTGGCTAGGTAACTGTGACCTAAGCAATTCCGCTAAGGCACCCTCGATAATTCTTTGTATTTCTTCTGTTTATTGGGTACGGATGTTCAAATTTCAGACTTTTACATCTGGGGATTATCTCGAAGTGACGAATATTGCTGATATTCATAAAAAATAATTTAATATTAAAATGTTTATGTTAATTTTTTTATGTAATATTTAAAAAAAAAATATTGGATATTTTTAACGTCAATCATTCACATTGTAAAGGCGAAAATCATTATTATGTTATTTGGTCCAATATTTCGATAGATAAACAAAAATGATACCAATAGACGAATCTTATAATTTTAATTATTAATTTTTAATTGAATGATAAGATTTGAAAATAATCTTTTTCTATATACGAAAAATTATTTATATTAAATTTTTTTAATCTTAGATGAATATATATTGTCATGAATATCGATGTACATAAACTATATATGAAAGCATAAAATATGCATCAATTAATATTTTTTTATTTTTTTGCAAATTAAAAAAAAATTATTATATTCGATATCGTATATATAAAATGTTTTATTATAAAAAAATAGTAATGATACTTTATACTTAATTTAGATTATAGTTAGAAAATGTCATATAAAATCTAATATCATTTAAAATCTAATAAATTATTTTTCATTGATTTCGATATGTTTTCATATCTTAAAAAAATTTTTATCTTTGAACTATTAATTATTATTTTATATACCAATATTATAACGAGCCATTAAAGATTAAAAATTTGATATCTTATAGAAATAATTTTATATCTATACAAAGGTATATTGAATTACAAAAAAGAAGAATACTTAAATATCATTATTATTTGTTTGTATAGAAATAATTGGTGTTAAAAGAAAAAAATAAATATCCAATACTTTTGTGAATTATTATATATTAAAATTTCATCAAAATTGATACTAATCACTTCGAGATTTTTCTCCCTTGTAGATTTAAAAAAAAATTTAGTTTTATAGTTATTCTAAAAAATAATTGGAATTGATATAAGTCTTTGTATTAATTCGCAATCATTCCTCTAAACCTGTATTGTTAGTAGTCATATTAATTTCGTCATCTTCCACAGCGGTTTTGTTAACCATACTTGAAAGCGTTTGATGTATAGTCGAAGTTTGATTGTCCTTTCCTTCTTCTACGGGTTGAACTGTTGTTAATGTACTCCACCAGTTAGAAAAAGCTCCTTTAGCTTGTGATAATGCACCACCTAACAAATAATAAAACAAATACTTTTCACTTTCTTTTTATTTTTAAATTTTATTAATTTATAGAAATATCAAGAAAAATTGTTTAAAATATAATTATTGAAAGAAATAAAGAAAATGATAAAAAAGAAAAAATTTTCGATGTTATTATCCATAAAATTTCTTTTTTTTATTTTATTCTATTTTATTTTATAGAAATTCTATGTCTTTTTCTTAAAATCTTATAATTCTGATAAATATAATAAATATTTTATTTCAATCGCTTAAGCTAATGTTTTTTAAAATACTGTATAATACATAAATTCAATTGATATTTCATCCAAATGTAAATACATTTTTTCATATTTTAATACACTTATTTTAAAAATTTTTTTTTTTAAATATATTTTTTCTTATTCCCTTTATTTATTTATGCATTAATCTCATTATGGACTTTTATATATAATTATTTTTTCTAAAATAATAATCACTTTACACATGCAACATTTCCCGCGCACAGCCATTTTTTTTCTCTCTTGTTATCATCTGCATTCCAGAGAGGACTTTTTATAATTCTCTGAAAATGTATTCTGTATAATTTTCTTATTTATGCAATTCATTTTATATGCATTTTATATATATCATGTACATTATATAAATAATTGAATTCCGAATTTAAAATTTCGGATATAGAAAGTACATATTTTAAAATTTAATTAAAGCTATATATATATATTTTAAGTAACATATGTATATAAATATTAAACTTACCAACTGCTTTTCCAGTTGTCGCAACTGCTCGTCCAGTTGATGCCATTGCTTGATTCAATTTTCTACCACTTTCTGTATTTTGCATTGTACTAGAAGGAATGTGTTTCTTTTTTTTTTTACACATTCATCCTCTATTTTTTTATTGTCGAGATTATTAAATACTTACTGCGATAATCGTAATTTCATATCTTGAACAGATAATTGTCCAGCAAATGGATGACCTGGTTCTATATTACTAATTTCTGGTTTATTAGAACTATTCCATATTTTATAATTATTCGTTAAACGCCAAGCAGCTATAAATGCAGAATTATAATGATCAGATTGCCTACTATCTTGTTGCATCGATGTTCTTAACATGCTCAATAAGTAAACCCGAAATTGAGTTCTAATCCATTCGTCTCCGCCTTCCCATCCTACACCATCCAAAAAAATATCTTTGCGTGGCTCCGAAACATGCCTTACTATATAATCAGCAAATCTTAAATCTTCAGTTGTAAGATGCAATTGTCTTCTTAATTCCGGATCACTTGTTTCTATTCGCGTATTTTCAACCTTTTTATAAAACAAGTTATCTCTAGTATAATATTTCTTGTTCAATATTTTTATTTCATTTTTTTTTATTCTATTTGAATCTTACCTCTACTAATACATCAATAAGTTGTTTTTTCTGTTTAAATAAAACATTCGTTGCACCTACTATGTATCCTCTAACATTAATATCTGCCAAAAGATCCAGATATGGTAAGGATAAGTATGGTAAACATAAATATCCCTTAAAAATATAAGCGATTAGTTAATAATTTAATATATATCACACATTGATAATATTATTAATTTTCATACCTTCGTAAATATGTTTAAAGGTAAACCACATAATTCAGAATTTATATGTGCAATTTGAGTAATATTATTTGTTAAACGTGCATCAGAAAGTGCATCGTTACTTGTATCACGTGGTAATGTATTATCAGTATCTGTTGTACTTAACGTAATTGTATGTATACTTTGCACTCTATGCATATTATCATTCGATTTTGAAGAATATACAGGATTATTTTCTTCCACGTTGGTACATTCTTGTGCTGAATTAACTTCAATGACTTTCATATTTAAATTTTCATTTTCATTATTATTCTTTTGTACTGTTACATTTTTTAATTCATCCATGCATTTACCTTCCATAGTTTCAATAGCTTTATTATCATTTATACATAATGAATTTCTATCAGAATTACCATTAATATGTACCGTTACTCTATCAGATATACCATCTTTGATACAATTTGTAGAAGATAAATTATTATCGATAGTATTCACCGATATTTCTTCTTCATCAAATGTAGGAATAGGAGACATGGGTCTAGATGTTCTTAAAAAAAAAAAAAAAAAAGAAAAGAGAAAAAAAAGAAAAAAATAATAAATTTATAAGCGATAAAAATAATATAATTATAGAAAATATATTTTTTCAAAATATATACCTAACACAAGCAGCTTGTTGCAAACCATGTTCTATCATACCAGGATACAATGAAAGTAACGTTAATATCGCAGCGCATAATGGTTGAACTGGTGATTGATAAAAAATTATTCTTTTTTCTAACAAAAGTAGTTTAAATAATAAAAGAACTTTGTGACGAAACTGTAATATGAAATCTCTTGCAGACAACCCTATAAACATTAAATTCTTTGATATAAAAAATGTTTATTCAAACTATTTTCATTCACATTAAAAATGCAATAATTCATAATTACCAACAAATATTTGCGGTGGTATTTGACTCTCACAACTCATACAAGAATTGAGATGATGATAAGTATCTTCTAATAATGACACTTTACTAAAGTCACCTTCTTCAAAATATGCATGCGTTATCAAAGCCATTTTTACTTGAATGTGACCATATAATGGTAAAGTACTTAAAACACAAACAGATTTTTGAACCGTACCTCTTGTTATGTCAGATGTACGATTTTTTAATTTCTGAAAATAAATAAGTATTCTGCATTTATTCAGAATAAATACTTAATTAATATATTTTTCATAGAACTGTGATTATAAAAGATGAATTTTTAATTTGCATAGTTTCCAAGAAAAAAAAACTTTTTTTACAAATAAGGGATACGAAATTTTATCATAAAATATATTTTTTCATAAAATTTGTGATCAAATTTAGAAATTATTATTTTGAGATATAAAAATTATCGTTTTATCAATCTAGACACGATCAATCTATTTCATTTCAAAAATTATAGTATACATAAAAGATTATATTCCATTTCTTCCTTCAATTTTTTTTACATACAAAAAAAAAATTATTTCTCATATAAAAATATATTCATTTTTCAAATATAAGTAAAATTTGTTCTCAAAATAAAATCTTTATATCTCATACAATTAATTTTGATATTTGATTAATGTTGAATTAAAAAAAAATGAAACAAGTTTCTAAAATTAAAAAAAAAAAAAGAAAAAGAAAAATGTTGATAAAATTTGGAATATATTTTTAAATATATCTGATTATCATTTTATTATACAATTTATCTTTCCTCCCTCTCGAATCTTATCAAATAAATCATTAGATATAATATTAAATTTAAAAAATATTAATTAAAATTATATATTTATGAATGAAACATAATTGATTTTATTACAATAATAGAATTTAATTTTAATATCATATCTTCTTAAATTTATTTAATAATATTTAATATAATTATTTAATAATAGTCTCTTTAACGTGCATTATTTATAATATTATTATAGTTTATTATAATAATTATTACTATTCATTATTTACTATTCATTTTCTTACTATTTATCACTTATATTTATTATTTAACAAAACTTATTTAACAAATTTAATTTCATTAAGAATATTTAATATTATTAAATATTATTTAACAATATTAATTAACAAAATATCATTAAACAAAATTAATATACACAAAAATCAGATATTTTTTGAAAATTTCAATATATTCTATATATTGATATATAATATATATAACATGATATAATGTTATTTATATATTATACATTATATATTTATATAATAAATATAATATGACATAATAATCTATGATTTATAAAAATCAAATCTTTAATGATAACATTAGATTCATCTTATTAAAAATTTAATAAATGTCATTAACCTATTGAATTTGGAATGTTTTTTTTATGTCTTATGTTTATAAAATAAATTACAATACTTTATTAAATGATGAAAATAAAATTTTATATCAATATTAAAATAAAATCTTAATTACCTCAACAGGAATTTGTCTAAAACATGAAATGCCATATATTGTACATTTTGGATTATTCAGACTGGGCAAATGAAAATAAACTGTATCTTCATCATAATTATGAGATCCATCTGGCAGAGCCAGAGTTGGTAAATATTTCCATCCTAATGGACATTCGTTTGGAGCTCCAGGTACCAAAGGAGGAAACGAGTATTCTACCTAATATCAATATAAAAATATTTAACATTTATAAATATTACAAATAAAATACATTATATATTTAATTTTGAAATATCATTAAGTAACATAATCATACTTATGATTATATAAATAAATACTAGAATTTATATAAATATTCTGAAGTTAAAATTTTTCAATTTATAAAATTTAAATAATACAATATATCAAATAATATCTTTTACAAAAAATATATAATGTAAAATGCGTCTTAAAAATTATAATTAATAAATATTTTTAACTAAAATAGTAAGTAATATTTACTTGACATCCTTTTTTGTGATGAAATCCGACGACAATCACATGAAGTATTGGTCCAATTGATTCTGCCATATTTTAAGATTGTGTTACATTAAACTAATTACAAGTGACACAATTTTTCGTCGTTTAATTTAATTTATCTCGTTATTTTAGATGAGAAAAATATACTTTTTTTTTTTTTTATTATCAGTTAAACTACACAAACTTATACTTAGCACGCGCTCTAACCACCATGTTACTTTCATGTATACCAACTACACGATTCATCGTATTTACGACACAATGTTAGATTCTCAATAATAAATGTATGTTGATGATATAAAAAATGTAAGGCATTCATTTTATAAAATAAATATATTTCATAAAATAATATTTTTTAATACATTTTTTATAATGTATTAAAATATTTTAATTATATCGAATATATACAATATAATAATAAAACAAATCATGAATCAAAAAAACAATTTTTTGATAATTAATTTTTCATATACGATACAACACAAAATTTGCATATCGAGAAATATCAATTAAAATTATATAAATAATTATTTTTAAAATTATTGGATCTTTTTTTTTTTTAATAACATTTTATCATAAGATTTACTAAAAGATAAATTTATTCATCAATATCAATATCAATTTTATTAGGTAGAAAAATATTTTCAATCGATAATTGTTATATATTTGTAAATATAATATCTTTTTAATAGAAATATATATTTAAAAATTAAAAAATTATACGTATTTACAAAATCACATATTTTTCTGCTTATAATATAATAACACTTATTCTATTTATAAAACGCAGAAAAATAAAATTAATAAGAAAACAATTAATTATTCAAATATAACGAACAGATATAAAGAGAAATTTTTTATTATACAATCTGTTTCGATAACTTGAAAAACATACAGATATAGAAAATAAAATAATTTATATCATATTGCAATTATGAAAAAGTATGATAGTTATAGATTTTAATTATTTTAATTAAAAATTTCTGTTAAACATAATATATATTAACAAAATGGACAATATTTCATCAGTGAGAAACATTACCACATCTATAATGACTTAACTTCGCCAATTTATAGTCTTGATCTTTTTATATTATCGTGTCTGTTTAGCAATGTTCCACAGCATAGTTTATATTAGGCTCCATTCAAAATAGTAGGAGCACTATGCTTATATTTGGTCAGAAATATTATTCTTGTTTTCTGCCATCAGCCTCATAGCTGCCTCTCTTCCCTGTGTTAAGAAGAAGGAAGAGGAGGAAAAGGATGGGTGGAAAGAGTTGATCCCCGGAAGACGCGCTACCTGCGTACATTAAATCCCCGTGTTCCATCTGGTCCAATAGGCATACGAAGAATGTTACTTGGTAACCCACTACTACTCGGAGTCGTCGATTTTGGTTGAATTTTATTTATTTCTTGCATTAACTTTTCCTCCGGACTTTTTTCTTCACCTAAAATTCTTTTTCTTGCTTCCGCATATTCTTGTTCCCTCTATAAATAATTTTAATTTTAATCACATAATTTTTTTTTTACATATATCATTTCGGAATATTAAAAATATACCTGTTTCAAAGATTTAATAGGATGTTTTGGCTTATCTCCATTCACTAATGGTCCATCACCACTACCTTGTGAATCTCTCGAAGGTCTTTTCAAAATTTTTACCGTCGGTTTTGGAGGTACATATTGAGATCTCATACCATCTTCCCCTAACATTATCATTCTGGTACTCGAATTGTGACTGGTTTTGAAGCTAAGGCATTATAATCACAAGATGTTATGATTATTAAAAAAAAATGCGAAAAATATGTAGATACAATTCTTACAATAATACTTTTATACCATTAATATTTATTTATTTATTTTTAATATTTAATATAAATTATAATTGTAAATTTCTTAAAATTGCGCTTTTTTAATATCTTCTTACAATATTAATACTTTCAGATACAATATTAATATTATTTATAACAATATTAATATTTATTTATAAAATTATATATTATATTAATATATTGGGTTGAGTAAAAAGTTTTTACTCTTTTTTTTTTCTTTATTAGATATCATTATATTATTTTTATACAAAATGAATCGTTCAATCAATAATATTATTTTCTCATTCTTTTCCAACTCATCAGTATCTCAGATTTTTTATCTCTTTTTTTATTTACACTTTATATTTTTTTCATTTGATGATTTTACAAGCAATCAGAATAAACGATAATATTATTTTCAACAAATACTTTTTATAATTTCCTATTTTATTTAATAAACAGTATACTTGTATATACATAATCTTAATAAAATACGATTCCTTTCCGATGTAATATGTCATTTTCCGTAAATTTTATGAATTATAATCTTTCGTTAGATATAAGATTTTCTTTTTCTCTGATTCGCTATTTATTTTAAGTTCATTATCTACATTTAATATTTATTTAAAAAATGGTTTCCGTTGTGCGTAGATTTCTTAATCTTTGTTATATATAATCCAATATATTCATATAACAAAAGGTAAAGCTCAAAATCATTGTAAAATAATAGAAGATTTTAACAACACACATTTGGAAAATATTGAAATTAAACTCTTTAATAATGATTTACAACATATTACCGACAAATCATTCTTTTTTGGTCTCTCAGAGTATGGTGGTCCATATATCAAAATCTCTTGATCGATATTTTTGAAAAAATTTTATTATTTTCAAATCTTAATAAGATATTCTCCATACATTTCACAAACATTCTTTACTGTTTGTAAGATTGCGATTGATTCTCTGAAACTTATAAAGGAATAAGAATCAAATATGCACTTTATTAATTAACATTTTGTAATAATTTTTATAACAAAAAAAAAAAAAGAAAAAACTAAATTATACGATAAAATATCATAATATCCTACCATTCATTCAATAATTCAATAACTTTTCATTCAACCCAATATTTAATACATTATAGTAATTCTTAAAAATTTCATTTTATTCTTTTTTAAATTTATGAATGAAAATATGAATTATTTTACAATTAACAATTAAATAAACTAATCTCACCTAGAAGATTCTATTTCCTCTAACGCTTCTACTGCATTTAACTGAAGAGCATCCAATCTTTTGTTGAGCACCTAAAACTCATCAAATTTTAAATTTATAATAATATGATAACATTTAATAAATATATAATGTACGCACGCGCGCATACACACACCATACACACACACATACACGCGCACATTACATTAAGAATATTATATATAAAATAATATAAAATAATATACATTATATATAAAATAATATAAAATAATATACATTATATATAAAATAGTATAAAATAATATAAAATAATATATATTATATATAAAATAATAATAAAATAATGTTATTTGATTTAACAATGCTGAAAAAATCTATAAATAAATGTATAAACATTTGTAATTATTGAAAAAAATTTTTTCATCGTTATCATTGAATTATTTTCTTGCAATATTTATTATTTGTATGAATAAATGATATAACATATATTGTATGTTAAATTATTATAAACATATGCTACATATTACGCACGTTACCAAATTGGTTTTTATATAATCTAAAACTGTGCATTTTAATATTTCTTTTAATCTATTTGAAAAATAGATCTATAAAGAACAGATAAGTAATATTTTGTTAATTTTGTTCCATTTGTTCAAGATAAATAATTAATTAAATTTTATATTTTATAAGTAATGTTTAGAAATTTTTTCTTAAATCTATTTTCTATCAGGTTTAGATTCAAGTTTTACAATCCATTACTGGATAACAAATAACAATGTCATAGTCTTATCAAATATAAAAATTAAATGGTAAATTTAATTTTTCTACAATTTTAAAATTTTGTACAAATTGTACAATTATATTTTATTTATATTTATCTTTTCAGAATTTCTATATATCTTTGAATTTCCATATATCGTTTCTGAATTTTGCATCATTACATAATATAATTTTCTTTTTCTAGTAATACAAATAATCTATCATTTTAAAATTATTTTGAACGTTCAATTAAACAATATTTATAGAATAAAATTAAAAACAAAAAATGATTTTTTTGACTTATATATCATTAAAATATATTTTTATATTTTTTTGTAAATAATTAATATATAATTAAAGTTTCATATTTATATGTCAATGCGTTTATCCAATCATAATATGAGAGATGTTAGAAGAAAATAATTTTTATTGGCAATTATATATTTTTACATATAAATGAATAAGAATAATCACAGGAAGAAAAATATATAAATTTTAACTTTAATTTCTAATTTTTAACAGTTATAAATTCTTATATATCAAACCATATATTATATCAATATTTCTATTCATTACGTTAAATAATTTAATATTAGATTTAAAATACCTTGTATTTCATATTCCATACTTATTTTTATATACATGTATATGCATATATATCAAAAGTGTATCAACATATTATAATTAATATAAATTTAAACATATCAAAATGTAGATTTTTAAATAAAATATATTTTTGTTTTATCAATAAATATCATTGACCATATGGATACATTCATTCAATAGCAACTAATTTATATATAAACGTAATTAAGAAAAAAACATTGATTTCACGACTATAATATTTAAAATTATATCATCAAAGTATTAAATTTAAAATTAATCCTTCAAAACAAAAACGTTATCCACAGTAGAGGTTAAGGTAATTATTTCATTATCAAATCAACTTCAAAGAATATCGTCTCAAATATAAAACGTAAAAAATAACTTACCTCTGATTCTTCAATTTCTTCCCAACTTTCAAGAACATCATCCATAGTTGACATTTTTTTGAATTATGCACTTATTTTTAACTTTTATAAATCACCTTGAAAAACTTAATAGCATTCGCATGAATCAAGGAACGTATACATACATCTGTAAGATTGGCATATGTATATGAAGATATTTTTTGGTAAGAGAAATATTAAAATAGTTATATTATGTCATATTAGCCAAATAAAAGAATCGAATATTTCCTAGATAAATTTCTTTTCAGCGCCATATTCAAATTAGATTTTATATAAATATACGCGTAATAAGCTAAAATCTATATTATATTATAATTTAAAATATATATATTATATATATATAAGAGAATAATATATAAATAATATACGAATTATATATAAATCGCGTCTTTACTTTAATCATTTTATTATAATTTATTCCAATTATTTTTTTTGCATATTTTTTTCATTTTTTTTTCGTTATTTAAATCATTCGTTTTTATAATATTTTGATATGGATATCTATATATATATATATTTATATTTGTTTCGTTTTTCTCCGTAAGATGAATAAATCGCAAATTTAATTTTTAACAAATAAAGAAAATAACAATTAAGAATTTTGGATATATTATATAAATATAATTTTTATAATTTAATTTAATAAGTTTTTAATTTTTTAATTAAAATAACGCATTAATGATAATAAACGAGAAAATTTATCCGTGTTCGTACCATCTTGAACATATCGCTGCCACGTTGGCCGCTTATAACCGTATATAGCATTGCACGTAAGGATTAGGATAGGAAATACATATTTGAATGTATGCGTAAACAAATATCATTATTATATATGCATGTAATTTATTAAATTTCTTATCGTTTCATAATATACACACAAAAATTCATAATAATACTCATATCTTTCACAAACAGATTAATCTTTTAATCTCATTTGCATTTATCGATACATTTTCGGTCTAATAATCGATTCGAATTACTTATAAATT
The DNA here is from genome assembly GCF_029169275.1 of Apis cerana. NCBI lineage: Eukaryota > Metazoa > Arthropoda > Insecta > Hymenoptera > Apidae > Apis > Apis cerana. Next base: position 13,360,686 of record NC_083854.1, read on the forward strand.
TTCACGAATAACGAAAGTTATCGAAGTTTGAAAATTCTTTGGAGAAATATTTCACGCGCTTTCGAAATTTGTTCTATCGATCAATGGATCAAACATACGATTACTTTCGTCGCTTTTCTAATAATCGACTCGAAGAATTATTTTTATTTATAAGAGAAATTTTATATAACAAAAATATTAAATCAAAAATCACATTTCGGAATTTTTACAATATTAGCGTCCTGCGAATCTATATTTTAGAAAAGAAAATACAAACAGAAATCTCTCGCGTTTAATAACGATATCGATATTAATTCTCGAGAAATCATGGTTCGATGAATTCGATAAATATAAATATTATTTTTAGAATGTAATATAACATAATATTAAAATATACGTATAACTTTTAAGATTGCGATCGAGGATTAAGAGGATAATTTCAACCGAATTAATTTAAATCTTACCTCACAATTCAATATGTTATTACATATCGTTACGTTTATAATTACATTTATAATATACTATTGTTTATGAAAACATCTATCATAAAAAAACTATCTATCATAATATTTTATATAAATAACGACGAGTTTTATCGATAATAGATAGAAGATCAAAATGAAAGATACGATACGTTAATGGAAAAAATAGAGCAAGAAAAATAATGAAAAAAGCGACAAGAAAAATATTAAGAAAGAATAAGTGATCGCGTATAAATTGAAAAAAGAAAATCAATTTTATAAAACGAATGACATAACGAATGATAAATAAATATCATTTATCTATTTAATTTATCTATTTATTCATCGATATATCAAATTAAATTTATAGTAAATTATTTAAAAAAAATAGAATCAAAGAGTACGAATATGTATAAACACAACAATCAACAGCATTATTAGTAATTATTCACATTATTCCAAACATTCGAAATTCGAAGAATCTAAGGATCATTTATAAAAATTGCGATAAATCGAATTTTTTAATTATTTTTCAATAGAAAAGAAGAATAATACGGAGATAGGGAAAAGAAGATGAAAATAACGATAATGATAGATAGCGTAACGATTATTTTACCGATCGGCATGTAAAATATACATATCAAGAAAAGAGAAAGAAGAGTAAAAGCGCGTGATTCCGACGATCAATCTTGATTCTATGAAGACGAAGCGAAAGTAAGAAAGAAACGTAGTGGGGACCAAGAAGGTATAGACTATAGCGAGTCGTTAAGAAGCTGCAGTGTTTCGCGAAGGAGACACAATTCGAAAGAGGATTAAAATATACCGTCTATTTCTCAGTGACCAGTGTTTGGAATAATCGATTTGGAATAATCGATTTGGTAAATCGCGCGAATCACTTTCATCAAATTAAATAAAAAAAAGAAGAGAAAAATGATTAACGTATATTTTGTAACGATATTGGCTGTGGTTGCTGTAACACGTAAGTATCATATTTTAATAATCTTTCGCGCAAAATTTAAAATAAAATATTTGATATAATTAATAACTTAATTAATAATTAATAAAATTTAAAAGATCGCGTTAAAATTATAAATACGTTAAAAATATTTTCGTCGAACTTTTTATTATCTCTTTCGCCATTAAAGCGTACATATATCTATCATTTTAATTTTATATTTATCGTATTCAATATTTCATTATGTAATTTAAATTAATATTTCAAAAATTATATCTAATTTTGATTAATTCAGACATTATAACTACACGATTTTTTTCTTCTTTTCAAATATCGATCGTTTATTATATCATTTTTGTAAGTAAACATGCATTTCTTTTTTTTTTATTTTAATTTATATCCATAAAAACAATCAATTTCCTTTTCAATGAATTAATATTAAAATTATTATCATATATAAATATCGCAAGAAACAATAACATTTAAAAAAAAAAAATAAAACTATTAAAATCGTATCGTATATATTTTTCAAGTAAAAGTAAAAACAGCGTACATCAATTACCGAGAACGAAAGGAATGATTTCACCGAAACAGATCTCAGACTTTCTCTTCAATTCTGAATAACAATTTGTCACACTTCTAAGATAATTATTTTTGAATTTTCGATATTCATAATCATCGTTTAACTATTAAATATTTAAATATAATCTAAAATTCATCGTTTATTCCGCGTGCAAAATAAACGTTCGTAAACGTCTCTAGTAAGTAGGTAAATTCCAGATGTATTCATTTCGCTCGAGAGGAGAGCGCGTAAGAAACATTCAAACTTTCTAAAGCGTAAATGTCAAATCTACTACATATTATATCGATGATGTTGCATAAGTATCTATAAACGATCACATATATGCGAAGATGTATACGCATGTATAAAACCGATAAATTATATATATAAAAAAAAAAAAAAATAAAACAATACCGATAAGAAATTTATGAAAAGATTACAGACAATTAGACCAGCTCGATCGTCTCTTACGTTAGCGCATATATTTTTCGCTCATGTATTTATTCCTTATTTATTCGTTTCTCGAAACGTTCCGATTTGCGTTATTACGCGTAAATATTACAAAACTACTATAAAGAAACTTAAGAAGATTTTTTTCTTCTCTCGTTGCATTTCTAATATTTAAGCGAGGTGCATCGAAATTTTTATTATTTTTATTCTTTTTATATCATATTTTTTTAAATTATACGATAATGTCAATAATAATGCGATAAAATCAAAGAAGTTTTAAAAAGAAAAGTAATGTAAAGAAAGAAGAAGAAATTAAAAAAAAATTATATCGCTATATAAAACGAATAATATAAGAGAAAGTTTATTCATTCGTGAAATTGCGTTACAGACGGTGCGTTCAATTGCCCGAGTAAAGATGGTCAATACGAAGACACGAAACAGTGCGACAAATATTACGAATGCATCGATGGCATCGCCACGGAGAAACTTTGTCCAGATGGACTCGTTTTCGATCCCTTGAATCGAAAAGTAAACAAATGCGATCACGTATTCAACGTTGATTGCGGAGATCGCCTTGAATTGCGTAAGATCGTTAGATATAATTTTTACACTTTATGCATTTCGAATAATTGAAGATAATGCGATAAATTACATAGAATAATTAATCAAATAATAATTAATTAGAACAGTCGTAAAAATAAGAAAAAAATCTTTGATTATTTTCTACATTTTTATAACAATACAAATACAAGTACAAATATCAAGTATCGAAAATTGTACGTTCGTCGGGAATAAAATAGAGTTACTCGAGTAGAAGTTACACGTTACGCGTGTCATTGGCTCTTGCGGTTAATGTCCTTGACATACAGGATACGATGACGATAAGTAACGAAAGTGCTTTAAATTCCCGTTAAATTTATATCTTTTCACGTTCGCAGAACCTCCTCAACCGACCAAGAAATGTCCTCGAAGGAATGGTTTTTTCGCTCATCCAGATGCATCCGTTTGTAATATTTTTTATAATTGCATCGATGGCGAAGCTATCGAAATTACATGTACCACCGGATTACATTTCGACGAGTATAGCGGAACATGCGTTTGGCCCGACAGCGCTGGTCGAGAAGTAAAAAGTTTTTTCATATTTTACACATACGTCTCACTTTTACTATTTTTTTCAGCCCGTAATATCGCAACCAATTCGATGATAACTTGGCATTACTTACAATCGTGGTAACGACAATTGAACGTCTTTAAACATCGAATTTATTACACGCATGATTATTTACAACAGTAATCACTTATCGTTAATAATTGTATAAATACAAAAATTAACGGAACAAAACACGGACGATACACTCGCATTAAATTCGATTTCTTCTTCGACAGGGATGCGGAGTAGTAGACAAAAAATTGAAAGATGGTTTCGAATGTCCAAGAGAAAGTCAAGTGGACACGAGAGGAATGGTCGTTGATCATCCGAAATTTGCTCATCCAGATGATTGTCAGAAGTTTTATGTCTGTTTGAACGGAGTAACACCACGAGAACAAGGTTGTAGCGATGGGACCGTTTATAACGAGGAACAACAAAGATGCGATGCACCGGAAAATGTTCCCGGCTGGTATATACAATTTAATAACGGTTAATTTATAAACGGAAGAAATTCGTAAATTCGCGAAATACAAAAATTATTACATTCTAGAAATAGGTTAAAAATAAAGATAAATCAAATAATTATAAATCGAATATTTATATTTTTATAGCGAGGACTGGTACAAGGACGATGATAAGAAACCATAAAATATATTTCATATTTATATGTCCCGCATCGGGATCTCGGCATCGTTTTAAAATCACGTCATCTTCGTTCAGCGTATAATCACGAATGTTACGACAATCGACATTGTTCATAAATAAAAAATTTTATTTTATCTCATTCAGATCTCGCTGGATTTCTCTCCCAACACCTATCTCGAATCGAAACGAAAAATGACGATACGAGAATAAATTCGTATCATTACGAATAATTGTTCTCGACGAAAGATATTAACAGGAAACGAGTTCACATCAAGATATCAATCACATTCCTTCACATTTTTCTTTTCGAAAATTTTTCTTAGCAAACGATACGACGCGTCGATACAGATATCATTCGTATACGAGGACAGGAATGTGAAAGTACGAAATGTCTTTGATATTCGTTTTCTTTTCCGGTAACCAACGAAGCGTATCGACAGTAACTTTCTTCCGGATAATTTTATTACTTCTTCGTCCTCGAATTCATCGCGTTATCAAAAGATATTTAACACGTTAAAAACGTATCGCGTTAAAAAAAAAGAATTAAATATTTGATCAAATTAGTTAATTTTTATAAAAAAAATTATTATTTAAAAAGATCGATATAATAAAAAATTTCGTCGAATATTCGAAAATTTTCTCGATATTAAATTTCGCAGTTATTTCATTTATCGTTTAACGTTAAATTAACAAATAATAAAATTTCACTAACTACGAGTTTCAATATACATTAAAAGACAAAATCAATTCAATTAAACGAACACATAATCTCTCGCAAATCGCGTTCGGATATTAGAGATAAGACGATAATAATTATAGAGAATAACAGAGAACAAAGCAAACGAAAACTGGAAGAAGTAAGAAATAAGCAAGCAAATAGTTAAATAGTTAAAAAGTTCTTTACAGTAACGCGTATACAATCCGCGACGTTTAATCAAACATAGTAATATTTTTTCAATATTTCGAATCAAAGTTAACATTTAAAGTGCCGACTCTATTTTATCGGGAATTTTAACTGGTAATATTCTATCTTATAGAAAATTCTTTTACATAGAGAGGATTTTCGTCATCAAAGACGGAGCGACGATATTCAACGACGTAAACATCGCATCACTCGCGGTATCAAAGATATACGTCAGATATAGATCATTTTGGTTCTTTCAGCTTCAATCTTTAAACAAAATTTTAATCTTTTTCATAGTATAGTTTATACGAATTAATATTTCATTATAACGCTCGAGACTAAAAAGAGGCAAAAAAAAGATAGAATTTTAACTTTTTTTTTTTTAAATTCTAAATTATCGTTAATACGGATAACGTTATATCATTACTTCGTTGTTTTAAACAAAAAGAAACGAAGGAAGAATAACGATACGATTACGCGATTTCTGGATCATTTCTTCATTATTATTTCTTTTTTTTTATCGTTCGTCGAATTTGTTTTTTCGAAAACGTTATACGATTATTTTTTATTATTCAAGTTTTATACGTTCTTTTCTATTAATTTTTATTATTTTAATAATTACATTTTAACATTTTACTCGATATATCGATAAAATTTATTCGGAGAGCAGATACACGTTCGTTTCGTTCCGTGTTCGGAAACCGACTACGTTTAATCGATACGCGTACGTATAATATAAATCGAAGAAACACGTCCGTTTCGCTTCGTAGTCGGAAAACGTTTAACCGATACGTATACAATAACAATCGACGCGACATCTCGTCACGATTTTTGTTCTCTATAATATTCGTAAGATTATTAATTTTTATTTCATTTTATTAATTCATCAATCATTATCACGAAGCTTCTTTTTTTTGTTTTTATTATTTAACGTTTAAAAAATTATTTATAAATTTTTAGTTTTAATATTTTTCGCTTTTCGAACAGTTTAATTTTATTTTCATTATTAATTTACGATATTCGTAAAAAGCTTCAACGATTTTTTCTTTATCTTTTCTTTCATTTCAATTTTTTAATCATTTTTATCGAATTATCGTTTAAATTATCAGTATCGTAAATCTATTTAATCATCAAAATTTAATTACGCTTTTTTTCGTAAAAGTATCTTTTATACATTTTCGACGAATTTATCGTTTTTCCTTCCTCTTATTATTTGCTGCGCTTTAATAGTTTTAACGATAATAAATAATTTTAATTACTCAAATAATTTAATTTTAATTTTTGATTTTTGTTTTATCGGTACAATTTCGAACAATTTTTTCTTTTTCTTCCTTAATAGAAAAATTTTTACGGTACGGGAACGTATACGAAATAAAAGAAAAAAAAAATAAAAAAATTGACTGAAAATTAAATTTCTTGGAAGAGACATCGAAAAATAGATGAATTCTAAATCCGAATGAAATAACGAACAGATCAGTGACAAACGACGCAAATTCTCAGTTCCATTCATACAATATGGAGTATTTTTTTTTTTAAATAAAAATGTTTTTTTTTCGGTGATCGATCGAAAACGAAAAACGATCCGGAAAGATGAAAGAATATCGAAATTAAAAAAAAAAAATTGCGAAAAATACTCTCAAGTATATTAAATAGCCGAAAATTAAAAGGTCTCGTCAGAGGGGCTGTGGCTAAGTCGGAACGCTGCTTCT